>NW_007377657.1:0-157052 GCF_000475195.1 Diaphorina citri
TAAAGTTGGCAAAAGTTTGATTTGTTATATAACTTTTGATCAACCTCATTGGTGTAGTGGTTAACACGGTGGACTTTAGACCTGGAGAGTGGTGATTCAAGTCCAAGTTAAGACAAAAAAAATAATAATAACACATAATAATAATTTGAGGCTGGGGAAATCTGAATGTGAAATCAGTGGGACCTGGTTGCTTACACACTCGTATTACTCGTACGACGCGTTCGAAAAGTTGGATTTCAATTACATGGAAAATTAATGTAGAAAATTAAGTGATTTTGCCCATAAAAATAGTTTGATAAATTAATTTATTTTGGAAATGGCAACATAGGTAAACAAAACATACATAAAGCTCATGAGACCTCTGTTTGGTAAAATAGAGTTCTTGCTTATGAACATGAAGCCACTTAATTTGTCGTGAGCTAAGGTGACGAATGGCAACATAGGTAAACAAAACATAAAGCTCATGAGACCTCTGTTTGGTAAAATAGAGTTCTTGCTTATGAACATGAAGCCACTTAATTTGTCGTGAGCTAAGGTGACCTCGCTAATGGTGCGGTAACGCAAAATCTATATCATCTATTGATTTGTTACCATCAGCGATCAATGCTGTATGCCGAGTAAAATGTGAGGCATTTTTAGCATTTACTTAGTTTGAAGGTTAATTTATTTTTAATTACTCTTTTTATTACTCCTGCGGAGAGTACAGGTTAATAAAATTGTCAATAAATTTTACATTAGCTCTTTTTATTACTCCTGCGGAGAGTGCAGGTTAATAAAATTGTCAATAAATTTTACATTACCTTAATAGTGGGGCCTCATAAAGTCTCAAATGTCACTGAAGTTACCTATGACATTTTACATTACCTTAATAGTGGGGCCTCATAAAGTCTCAAATGTCACTGAAGTTACCTATGACATAGCTCTATAATATATGTAGGTACCTAAGTACTCAGAACTTTTATATCGCATTGTGATTCCGGTCTCATACCGCTTCCCTTTGTGCAAAACAATTTTTGTATCCTTCTATTTGCAATTTGAAATCGGAAAGAAAATTTAGGTAGTTAGTATTTAATTATTATTTACTATGCAAGTATTACACTTAACAAACAATAAATAAACAATATTGTATACATATACCTACATGGTTCCTAGTTCAACACACAACACTCCGAGACGGAAGCATTCGGATTTGTATTTTATATCTTCATTCAAACCACTAAATACTCTCCTATGGTACCTAAGTACTCAGAACTTTTATATCGCATTATGATTCCGGTCTCATACCGCTTCCCTTTGTGCAAAACAATTTTTGTATCCTTCTATTTGCAATTTGAAATCGGAAAGAAAATTTAGGTAGTTAGTATTTAATTATTATTTACTATGCAAGTATTACACTTAACAAACAATAAATAAACAATATTGTATACATATACATGGTTATTTATTCTAACTGTGACATATCATGGGTACTAAAGTTTATTCCGAATAGGACTTTGTACCTTTAAAAATACCTCACATTAACAAATATGTCCCTGGCTATATGGGCTATTGTTAATGGTATGGGGAAAATGCATAGAATCGTGGTTATGTGATGGTTATTTATTCTAACTGTGACATATCATGGGTACTAAAGTTTATTCCGAATAAGACTTTGTACCTTTAAAAATACCTCACATACCTCGGTTTGTTATGGTGTATCTTTAATGCGTATTAACGTATCTCTGTAAAACTATAGACCATAGAGGAAGTCGGTTTGTTGTTGGTTTTTCTTCTACATACCTACTAATATTTTAAACAACAGCATCAACTTGAATGATAAATAAACAATGGAAGTGGAAATATGAGGAATGTAGACCCGTTGATGTGACTGTATAATATTTTAAACAACAGCATCAACTTGAATGATAAATAAACAATGGAAGTGGAAATATGAGGAATGTAGACCCGTTGATGTGACTGTAGTTACGATCCCACCGCTTGACACCTTGTACATACTAAACATCTAGAATTCTATGGTCTCTAGTTACATAACCTTAGTGGTGCTCCGTGTTCAATCCGATCCTATCCTATGTCGGGAATGACCGAAGCTACATTTATTTTATATCTGATCTACAGATTACAGACTTGGAAGAGTTCTTTCCTCGCAGTAAATTACCTTTTGAAATTTTTACTAAACTTTGTACTAAAAAAAGCAGTATTCAATTCTAGCGGAGTTATACAAAAATGTACATATCCAGAGCTCCTAAAAGACTAAAAAAAGCAGTATTCAATTCTAGCGGAGTTATACAAAAATGTACATATCCAGAGCTCCTAAAAGGTAAATAACTGATTACATAGTGTAGGTACCTATAATGATTAATGGATTAATGACAGATTCTGTTGGATTAACAGGTTATGAATTTAAATAAAAAAATGACTACTTACCTAATTAGATAGGTACCTACTGTTGAGTTGGAGTTCTAATGTAGTAAGAAAAGATCACTTTGAAAATAGAACATTGGAACGAATTTATTTTGTGTAGACTCACCTGTACATTATTGATTACTTACCTGTTCGATAACCGCACTTGTAAGCATGCATAATTCATGCGTCGGATCAAGTCACTTGATTTTGCTCCTAAAAGGAGTTGTTCCGTTTTGAATTTGTTGTGGCCATTTTCACAGTCCGATTACCAACCAGGTAACAAGAGAATTCAACTTCCAAACTAAAGCCTCGAATTTAATGACTAGGGAACTGACCATTAGATGTACCTACCAACCTAGCTTAAAAAAGCAGTATTCAATTCTAGCGGAGTTATACAAAAATGTACATATCCAGAGCTTCTAAAAGGAGTTGTTCCGTTTTGAATTTGTTGTGGCCATTTTCACAGTCCGATTACCAACCAGCTAACTAACCAGGTAACAAGAGAATTCAACTTCCAAACTAAAGCCTCGAATTTAATGACTAGGGAACTGACCATTAGATGTACCTACCAACCTACCTATATGTAGGTACCTACTTGGGGCCAAAAAGAACTTTATAGTAGGGAGTCCCAGGTACTGTCAGAGGAGCAGTACATAGCTTCACGACTAATGACTACTACAGATTCTATAGTTTTTGGTGTTATTCTTATTACTTCCCTAAGGTCTACATACCGAGAGCTTTATCATTATTTTGTTTATATTGCTCGTACGTAAGTGCATACCCTACTTGGGGCCAAAAAGAACTTTATAGTAGGGAGTCCCAGGTACTGTCAGAGGAGCAGTACATACATAGCTTCACGACTAATGACTATTATTGTTTCCTCCATTATCTCGAAGACTTGGGACGAATATCAATTGCCAAGTGATGACTTAATGCTTAAGAGTAGATATTCTTCGCATCTTGGGAACGTGATGTCAAACTTGAATTGCCATTCGATTATTCCAGTGAGCCATTTCTACCACAGTTACAAATGTATGGGTATACATCTAATATTATCCCATTACCTGATTCCCTACGGCCCTGAACATGCATACTTCTCCTTTTACTGCACGTTTTCCCAATCTTATTTGGGAAGTGCATACTTGAAATTTTATTATAGCAACATTGGACATGAATTCCACCAAATTAATACTACTTTTGCTACAAAAGTAAGATAGTAGGTCCGTTAGTAAATTAGCATTACGTATTAGTACTTGGTACACATTTAGAATCCAGTACTTGGAACTAAATTTCATTATAGTCAAATCTCCTCCAATAAATCAGTATCTACTGCTGATAAGCTATTGACGGGTGCCGTGAAGTATTAAAAACTGCAGGGTGATAAGGACAAGAGACATGTAGTTTAGTACCTAACTTGGGAGTAAGTCAGTCCTAACAATGCTGTTGAAGTTATGACTGATAATATTTGGGCTGAAGCAAGGTAGAAAATACATCGGAAAGTACAAATAACCAATACTCTTGGACATAGCCAAAAAATTAAAAAGGACCGAAAGCCATTTCTACCACAGTTACAAATGTATGGGTATAAATCTAAGACTCAAAGAATACCATAAACAGGCCTTTGAGTTATTTACCTATGAATTTGCATATGAGTTTACGTATGCTTCATATGACTCAAAGAATACCATAAACAGGCCTTTGAGTTATTTACCTATGAATTTGCATATGAGTTTACGTATGCTTCATATAATTATTTATATTTATGCCGAAGCCTTCGTTATCAAATACATAGATGTATTTGTTTTCATTGTTACGTTTGAATGTGATATGTATGACCTCTATATTACTGCTCCTTTTTAATAGGTAAATGGAAAAAGTTATACAGGCGAACTCCATCAAGTGTACACCTTAATGTACGTAAATCCTGAACAATTTATTTTAATCTTGAGGCTCGAAAGAAAGACGTAAGTCAACTCCCAAACTCCCATGGCGTAGTGGTCACTGCGCTCGCCTTGCACGCGGGAGACCCGGGTTCGATTCCCGGCGGGGTCAAGAAAACATGCAAATGATTGATTCCGTGACTGGCTGTTGCGGGGCCCACTCAGCCTCGTGAGGAAAATGAGTAGCTATGACATATAAATGCGCATAGCGACCGGTGCCAGCATGGTAGTTAAACATTGGATTTTAGGATTATTGAGATAATGGGAAAATCCTACAATGCTGCAGTGAGCACCAAAGTTGTGACATAATAACACAAAGAAACTGCATTTACATATTTTTTACAAAGAAAAACGTAAGTCATCACAGGTCATGAATTTCAAGTTTCAACGTACCTATTCTGCTTGTAAAAGCACGTTTTTAGAAAAATAATAATTATAGATGACAATACAGTATATGTACTGTACCCACATTTTTTATTTGATAAAATTATTATCTGCCTATTTATTTTTCTACCCACCTTATACACTAGTATCTTGATATAAACCAGGTAACTGCTCTTACTTATGTATATCACAATATGACGTATCAATAGAGGTGTATTCACATTTGAAGTAGTTCAAGGTACAATGTCGTCTAATAAAGCAAGTTGATCCACTCTGATAAATGCTTTACATGGCCTGCGTTCCAAACCAGAGCGAGGCTTTCCTATTTCCTTTCAAGGTCCTCATTCCCTCCCCACTTTGTCACCAAAAATTCAGTGAAGTGCCTATTGTTCTTTGGTTATCCGTTCAATGACGAGGTATGACTGTTTGGTTTGGTTGGATGGTAGAGATTGCCTTGGGCCTTAGACAGTAACCCTACACTTTAATTACAGGTAAAATTTGCATGTATTATGGATTATTATTTTGTGTGAATGATTAAATTCCTTGATATTTTGAATATTTTTGATTGCTCTTTTGTCAAAAAAATATAACCTGTTTTATTTTTTTGTTTCAGACCATGGCGACCCTAGTTCACAATATTGTAGACAAATACCACTTTATAATGGACAAACAGAGTGGTGAGTTTTTTACTTGAATTATTTTTCCCTAAAAATACATTAATATTCGATCAAGTGATGGTTTAAAACATTACCATATTGTTTACACCTTGGAAAGAAAAAAACCAAGGTGCCTAATTCATTCCTAGTTTATCTTTTTGTACTCAACGCAAGCTCGGGGAAAACTGAGTGAAAGAATAAGAAGAAGAAAGATGGGCAGGACAACATCAAAGGATCCTTAGGAAGATAATAAAAAGACAAGAACTAAAAGTAGAACAAATAACGTTGAAAACATGCTTCAAGATAACACAATGAAAAACATTAGCTAAGTGTATGTGGCCCTTTGAGAAATACTCTTATACTGGTATTGTCGAAACTTGAGTTAGTTGAGGTGCATGTTACCTAATAGTATATTTTGCCTTATCGAATGAAAACATACCCTCTCTCTGGTGGTGAATAATATATGGTAACAATACTTGGATTATCCAGGGATTGCATGACTGAACAATGTTAATCTCTTCATTACACCAATGTACATACAATAATGTAGCTCTTGAGGTTGAAAAGCTAACATTTAGGGTGTTGTAGAATCATTGGAGTGAGGGAAACAGACGTTTTTTCTGCTAAAAGAAAAACCAGTGTTCAAAGAGTATGGAAAGACCTGAACTTCTTTTGGCCCGATGAAAGCCCTGGTAATCTTTTCATTAGGTACCAAATAAATATCTTCAGTGCCCCTATTATCCAGAAATTTAATATTTTCTACATTTAAATAAATCATGTACATACATATATGTATCTCTCTTTTTTTTAGTCCAGAAATTTCACTCCCCTAACCCACAACATAACTGATTACAATGTTTACTTGTTTGTTTACATGCAACCACGTTAATCTCATTGGTTTTAAATCTACCACAAAAGATCAATGCTCGGTGACATAAATGAGAATCTACTGAAGTTGCACACTTCACAGGTCTCGTCATAAGATACAAGGTCTACTACGCTGTTACCGCCTAGAGAAGGACTTCAATAGTTCTCACTTTATCACTCCATATCACTTGGTCAACTAGTTGGTCATACAGCTTCTCGCTAAAGTTGGCAAAAGTTTGATTTGTTATATAACTTTTGATCAACCTCATTGGTGTAGTGGTTAACACGGTGGACTTTAAACCTGGAGAGTGGTGATTCAAGTCCAAGTTAAGACAAAAAAAAATAATAACACATAATAATAATTTGAGGCTGGGGAAATCTGAATGTGAAATCAGTGGGACCTGGTTGCTTACATACTCGTATTACTCGTACGACGCGTTCGAAAAGTTGGATTTCAATTACATGGAAAATTAATGTAGAAAATTAAGTGATTTTGCCCATAAAAATAGTTGATAAATTAATTTATTTTGGAAATGGCAACATAGGTAAACAAAACATAAAGCTCATGAGACCTGTGTTTGGTAAAATAGAGTTCTTGCTTATGAACATGAAGCCACTTAATTTGTCGTGAGCTAAGGTGACCTCGCTAATGGTGGGGTAACGCACGACTCACGAGCAGGCCTAGTTTCACACCCGCCGCAAACATAATATGTGTTAGTTTTAAAATATTATTATGTATCTCTGATATTATCTGAATGCGTTTACTTTTTTCTTCAATTCAAGGTCCCTCGTTCAACACCTTCATAAGTGGCATCGGCAGGTTGTGAATATTTTTCTTTCTTTGAATATCATAAATAGGCTAAGTACTCGTATGTTGTATGTGTATCCCATTACCGTATGCTGATGATGTCTGCCATTGTGACATAAGGGTTGCTATTGTTCCATGATACTGGTCTATGAAAGCCTATACCATATATGTATAAAGGAATGAAAATGTCGACAACAAGTTGGTCTATTGTGCTAAGTGGTCTTGTTTTGCTAACTACTCCGACGCAACTTATGACAGTTTGCAAATGTCTCCGTATAAAGGAATGAAAATAATGTCGACAACAAGTTGGTCTATTGTGCTAAGTGGTCTTGTTTTGCTAACTACTCCGACGCAACTTATGACAGTTTGCAAATGTCTCCCTTATTTAATCATGTGTAACTCTAGTATATGTATAGTTCATATTTATTTACATTTTTGATGATTTCTTTATAGTATGACTGTTCTGCACTTTTGATCACTTATCACAATAGTGCAAGATTTTACTCTTGATTGACAATTTCAGAATTAAAGATGTCTTTATTCCCAGTTTATATTTTATCCAATACCTACATTTTTGGTGTTTTCTTTATAGTATGACTGTTCTTTATTTTGATCAGTGTCTCATTAATTTCGTTTGAATATCTAGCGCTTTCAACTCATCACAATAGTGCAAGATTTTACTCTTGATTGACAATTTCAGAATTAAAGATGTCTTTATTCCCAGTTTATATTTTATCCAATACCTACTACATACAAGCAATACAAGACACATTCAAGAAAATTGCATGTAGATCTATTTGATTGAATACAAGATGTAAATGTCATGTTCTCTGTGTAAATGTTTGTTAACTCAAAACCAGCTGCATTACCATCTGCAAATGCGTTTCTTTAATGAAATCATCAATCAGATTGGGCATTTATTAAAAGGGATTTCTAGAAATATTGTTTCATAATAATATAATAGAACAGTTACTTAATTACTTTAACTTGGGCTTTAAATATTCCACACGTCATTATTTCTGTTTGAAAATATTCCACTATTTACACATTACAGTATGTACTTATCATATATAGCTGTACGTACATATTTAGTGTTTACCAGAGTTTTACCTGTGCTCCATTATTCAAGCTAAGCAAGCACCTAACTTTTATTAATGTAGTTACGCTGATGTCATGTTCTCTGTGTAAATGTTTGTTAACTCAAAACCAGCTGCATTACCATCTGCAAATGCGTTTCTTTTATGAAATCATCAATCATAAGTCCTATTATGTATTATGTGTGTTGTAAGTTGCACTACTAGACATTCACATGCTACCTATTACTAGAATACCACCTAGATATTGCTAACCTTCCTCTCTCGAGGAATGCTGTTGAGCTGGTACAAATAAGGAAATGCGTGATATTCAATGAGAGAGCTTTGTTGCCAAGTACTAAATGGTGGGATCCTTGGTATATCTGCGGATATCTAAAAGGTCCAGAGAAATGACAAGATGTTTGTATACTCTCAATTCCCTCATGTTTATCATCTCATTTAGGTACTTGTTAGACGTCTGTCTACATGTTAATGTTCGACCTTGTTAGACCTCTGTCTCCATGTTAAACTCCATGTTAATTGCCCATGCGCATTCATCTGCTGTATATACCCATCTTGTAAACTTTAATTATGTAAACATATTTTTTTGTTTCTTCTTGGAAAAACATCCTCGTGTGAAAATTGCATCCACGTTCTGCCCTTTTCATGTTAAGAACATCTCTTTATAGCTTTATATAGCAATAATTCATATGTAGTCTATATTTCCTCTTTTTTGTCGTCTTCTACCGCCTAATTTTCCACATAAGACACAGAGAAAAATTTTATTCGTTGACTTTTTAGAAAATACGATTTCTAAAGAACTTGAAAAGTAGAAAAGGAAAATGATTGCATATGAAAAAGAATACTCTCCTTGCATTTTTCCTGAGCTGGGGAACATAAATTCTCAGAGCTCCGGGATTTCCGGCACTTCAAATTTTATTCGTTGACTTTTTAGAAAATACGATTTCTAAAGAACTTGAAAAGTAGAAAAGGAAAATAATTGCATATGAAAAAGAATACTCTCCTTGCATTTTTCCTGAGCTGGGGAACATAAATTCTCAGAGCTCCGGGATTTCCGGCACTTCAAATACAATTTTGTACATTATTGATTACTTACCTGTTCGATAACCGCACTTGTAAGCATGCATAATTCATGCGTCGGATCAAGTCACTTGATTTTGTACTCTTGACCTCAATTATTTTCCATTTTGTCCAACTCGTCTGCTCACTTCCCACCATTGTGTTCGTCAAATAACAACAGCAATAACAACTACATAACTAGCTATCCAAGGGCAATTTAAGTGATTCCTGCCCAATTTCAAAAATCGGTGTTTTCCACTCAGGGGTAAGGTATTGCAAATTGGAATGAAGACTGTGAAGTAAAGTCGCGTTATGTAGTGATTTAGTGATCACACCCCTTCCAATTTTCAATTCAAAGAACGGGTAACCCGCTTGCATTGTAAACACCAATTTCAAAAATCGGTGTTTTCCACTCAAATTGGAATGAAGACTGTAAAGTAAAGTCGCGTTATGTAGTGATTTAGTGATCACACCCCTTCCAATTTCCAATTCAAAGAACGGGTAACCCGCTTGCATTGTAAACGAGGTATTGCAAATTGGAATGAAGACTATGAAGTAAAGTCGCGTTATGTAATGATTTAGTGATCACACCCCTTCCAATTTTCAATTCAAAGAACGGGTAACCCGCTTGCATTGTAAACCACTTCCATTGCTCTTGATACTTAGGACCAAACTGTGCTAATACAAAGAGTACCTTAGCAGGGTAATGTATGGGATTCCTCAAAATGAAAACTGGATATTCCCAATGGGAAAGTTTTTCTACGAAATTTCCAGTCAGGAATACTCTTACCTTACACAAGAACTAATCTAATTGCACAAATTTACCCTAGTTATTTCTGCTTTCTTTCGTTCTCTGTCTTTTTATTGATTTAAGTGGTTGGATTCTAAACATGTTTTCTCCTGTTCTCTGTTTCAGATCCTCGGGTCAACGATTGGTCCATGATGTCTAGTCCTTTCCCCACCTTGTTCATATGTTTAGGCTATGTATATTTCTCCAGAGTGCTCGGACCAAAGCTCATGGAAAACAGAAAACCTTTCCAGCTGCGAAAAGTTCTCATTGTATATAACTTGTTTCAAACTTTGTTTAGTGCATGGATATTCTATGAGGTAAGTGAACACAGAACACACATATTTAATGAACGAAATACTGGCTCTCAAATACCTAACACTGAAGCATTTGGCCAAAAATTTACTTAGGTCTATCTTGACATATTTAATGAACGAAATACTGGCTCTCAAATACCTAACACTGAAGCATTTGGCCAAAAATTTACTTAGGTCTATCTTGAGAGCGATAATTTCTGTTCCTAAATACGGCTTTCATTATTATTAGCTTGGTTGGTAGCACGTCTACCTTGTAAGCACTAGGCCACTTGACTCCAGCCAAAGGAAGGATCAAGTTCAAGACATTGTGAAAACGGAACCCACTGCGATTGATGCTGCGATGACTTTTGGTCTGTTTGGTTATTTTATTATGCTATCTCTAACGTGGACGCCGAAAGTTTTGAGCTCCGATAGGCAAGTTTATCACAAGACCTATAAGTATGTCTCTTCCAGAAGGCTGCAGTCCAAATTACAATCCCACCTACCTTTTACGGTGCTGAATCTTGAGAGCGATAATTTCTGTTCCTAAATACGGCTTTCATTATTATTAGCTTGGTTGGTAGCACGTCTACCTTGTAAGCACTAGGCCGCGGGTTCGATTCCCGCCCGGGGCGGATTTTATCCTGAACGGATAATGTTCGTGTTCGGAACGGCTGACTTTCTCGCATCTTTCCTTCTCTCTTCGATTTCGGGACCATAAGACCTTAGCAGTTACAGTTCCCTCTGTCAAAACTCTCGACTCAAAATATGTATTTTATTTCCCCCTGAAGGAGCTCCTCATTAGGTATCTTTCACCTTTGACCTCTTCAATGTTGACTTCAGATCCCGAGGATGATTACTGGAACTCAGCTCCCGCGGCTAAACATCATGGGAATGTATTGGAATATTATTATCCCGTTTCCTTGTTTTCTCCCTGTTTCTCTCTCGTGTATTCATTTTATACGCGGTTTACTTAAAGTCCTGAAAAGTTTGGTTTCTCTCTGTCATAAATTTCTCGGGAGAAAATTAAATAAAATCACTTTGGATCCCGAGGATGATTACTGGAACTCAGCTCCCGCGGCTAAACATCATGGGAATGTATTGGAATATTATTATCCCGTTTCCTTGTTTTCTCCCTGTTTCTCTCTCGTGTATTCATTTTATACGCGGTTTACTTAAAGTCCTGAAAAGTTTGGTTTCTCTCTGTCATAAATTTCTCGGGAGAAAATTAAATAAAATCACTTTCGTTATTATAGGATAAGGAAAGTAAGCAAAAAGGATAGGTAAGCTTGGATCTGCAATTCCGTACATCCATTTCTCTGAATTCAGGATTATTATTTTGTTTCATTTGGATTGACGTTGTTTCATGACATTTAAATGTATCTATGACATGTTTTAGACGCTCCATGCATTTCATATACCTAATTCGATATCTTTGAGGATTTTATCATTGTAATAATCATTGGTAACAGGTAACCATATGATAACGACTGTATTTTCCAAATATAGGTATAACATTATCATTAAAATAATGTTTGCCACCTTGTGTCCTTCTAGTTGTGTGCAGGTTTGCAACGATAGGCAATTGTCGCCCTGATGCAGTCAGCATAAACCAGCATCATATCTGACATATTTAACCTGACCATGCATAACAAACAGTAGATAAGGGAATAACATACTTCATTATCTGTTAAATTCTGGTATTTATATCTACCTACCCAGTTGCATTCAAGAAACAACGGAGATAGTTCGAGAAATGAAGAACATTTTCTGTACAAACATTGTGTTGTTCTGGATTTCGGCATAATGTTGTGAGATAGTGTCTTGGATAATGAATTATAAAGTCCCTCCTAATGAATGCATATCTTTGCCTCTAGCTGTACCAAAGTTTTCTGGATGCTCTCAAAAACTACTGATCCTTGAGCAAAAATTGTTTTTGCACGAATTTTTCTACTAAATTGATTCGCTTCACTTTTCGTGTGATGTTAAGACAATCACACCAGATTTTTCTTTTTCAAGGTCTACTACTGTTAGAATATCATGTTATAATCCATATGGGAGAAATTTAAGTTCAAGGTGTCAATTTTATCACCATGAAGATTGAACAATGCCTGTATCAGCACATTCTAGCACCCTATATCTTGTGATTTTCCCATTCTAACCTCCAGCTATGTTCATTTTATATAAAAGCTTTTAGTTCATTTTGTTTTTACTTTCCTCCTGGCCTCTTCCTCGCTCTCCTCCTCCTCCTCCTCCTCCTCCTCCTATAGCTGTCCATGTTGATTTTTCGACTTAGTCCGCTCTGCCTCTTAGCCATTCAATTATAGTCCTTATACACTGCTAGGATGAGACTGACGAGATCTTTTACCCCAATTCTAAACCATCCGAACCATCGACTATAATTTATGCTTCAAATTAGGTACAGTAGAATTTGGATATTACGAACAGAAGGCCATATCCCTTCCTACAAGTATGCAACCCTATGTCGAGGTCGTTCTGTAATTAGCTAATTAGGATACAAAAAAAAAAAAAGTAAACGCCTAAAACCACTACCGTACTACGTCCTTTAAATAATAATCTTGATAGGTTCCGAAATATTCCATCCTCCCTCATGGGAAATAGAATTCAGTAAAATGTTTGCCCATTTTGGTTCTAATGACAGATTTGACTGCTAATAATAATAATAATAATAATAATAATAATAATAATAATAATAATAATGCCTAATGCCTTCTCTCTCCAGTCTTCCTCAACCTTATCTCTCCACCTCAGTTTTGGTCTCTTTCTCTTACCCTGCATCCTTGGTTGAAGAGAAAATAATAGAAAGTAAAAAAAAGCGGAAATACATAGTAGAATTGGATAGATAGTTGTGTGGGTACCTGAGAACTACTTATTCATTACATTGTGCTGTAAAAACAGAATTGGATAGATAGTTGTGTGGGTACCTGAGAACTACTTATTCATTACATTGTGGCTGTAAAAACACCAGGTTTGGTCAATGGTCATGTCATAGTGTAATCTGAGATTACTATCAGCAACCTACTAGACACTGCTAGAAGATGCCTCAGTATTGTATATAGGTAATTCATTACCTACGCCCATTGATGATTGTTTTCCAAAAGGAGTCTATCATTATTTATAATTTGTAGATTGATTATCTAACTCGTACCTATGGCTGAGACGAAAATTTTGGTACTCCATCTAATATCTATGTACGAAACTGAGTTGTAGCAAGTAGCAATTAGAATTGGATAGATAGTTGTGTGGGTACCTGAGAACTACTTATTCATTAGATTGTGCTGTAAAAACACCAGGTTTGGTCAATGGTCATGTAATAGTGTAATCTGAGATTACTATCAGCAACCTACCAGACACTGCTAGAAGATGCCTCAGTATTGTAGGTAATTCATTACCTACGCCCATTGATGATTGTTTTCCAAAAGGAGTCTATCATTATTTATAATTTATAGATTGATTATCTAACTCGTACCTATGGCTGAGACGAAAATTTTGGTACTCCATCTAATATCTATGTACGAAATTGAGTTGTAGCAAGTAAAAATAGTAATACTCTCGTTGAGGATAGAGGCGTGTAATTTATCTCGAGGTGTAGCACTAAGCGAATCCAAAACAAAAGTAGTAAAAATAGTAATACTCTCGTTGAGGATAGAGGCGTGTAATTTATCTCGAGGTGTAGCACTAAGCGAATCCAAAACAAAAGATGACGTAATGAGACTGAGCCATAGTAACGGTAATAATGATCTTACCAGGCCAAGGTCAAGACGGGGATACTAATGAAAGTCCATAGTAAGTTTCAAAGTTAAGCCCACACAAGTAGCAATAGCAAGTAAAAATAGTAATACTCTCGTTGAGGATAGAGGCGTGTAATTTATCTCGAGGTGTAGCACTAAGCGAATCCAAAACAAAAGATGACGTAATGAGACTGAGCCATAGTAACGGTAATAATGATCGTACCAGGCCAAGGTCAAGACGGGGATACTAATGAAAGTCCATAGTAAGTTTCAAAGTTAAGCCCACACCTTGATGGAAAAGAGTAGGAAGACACTAGTTACCATTCTTCTAGTTCTTACCATTCAACGCCATCGCCAGCTTTATCTATGTAGATCTGAATATGAACGAACGAGCAGACAAAGTAGTAAAATGTGAGCACTGTTGTTAACGTGTTTAAGTAGGTATGCTATTGATACAAAAAACTGAGGGCCACCTCAGTTATAGTGGATACTTGTAATTACCATTCTTCTAGTTCCTGGGAATCTGATCGCCATCGCCAGCTTTATCTATGTAGATCTGAATATGAACGAACGAGCAGACAAAGTCTGATCGCCATCGCCAGCTTTATCTATGTAGATCTGAATATGAACGAACGAGCAGACAAAGTAGTAAAATGGTGATCGCCATCGCCAGCTTTATCTATGTAAATCTGAATATGAACGAGCGAGCAGACAAAGTAGTAGAATGTGAGCACTGTTGTTAACGTGTTTAAGTAGGTATGCTATTGATACAAAAAACTGAGGGCCACCTCAGTTATAGTGGATACTTGTATACTGTCTTTGTTACATAAAATCTACATTGCGACCTGAAATAACATGGAGTTGTGGACTGGGCTTTAGAGTGTTAAATTTTTATGTTAGTCCTGACAATACCACATCACGTACATTTCTCCGTAATAAGGTAATAAATGAGACCAAACCAGCGCAGCTTGGCGTGCTCATACAACTTCTTTCTTTCCCATAATTTCCATCGCGAAAATTTAAAAAAAAAATCCCAAATCATAAGCCTGTACCTGAGAGCTATATGTCTATTTGATAAGTTCCAGTAAGAACGAAACGGGCCCTAGGCTGCACGAAGATGTTGACTGAACCAGGTTCGTGGACATGAACATTTTGTGGCAAATTTACGAAACTAAATTCTCGTATACTTTGTAGCTTTGTACTTACTTTACCAAATGGGTCTACAGTCCTGGGGGGTCCTTGGCCTTCTCAACAATTCATCTCCTTAACTGCATACACAAAAAACCACTCTGAGCTCTGAGGCTTAGGTGTAAGTTTATACGAATGTACGAATCTCAACAATCCTCTTCCACTCATGTTAAATTGTCAACTGCATCTCGCCATCGTTTGCAAGTCTTTTATGAGTCACCAATCCATCTTGGTTTGCCTTTCTTCCTGAGCCTGATTCACACTATAGTGCCAGTCAAGGTCCAGTCACGGTCCGGTATCGGTCCGATCAAATGATTGTTGAAGGCAAGTAAATGTGAGTGTACACACTAGACGTTCTAGTCAAGTTACGGTAACGGTCAGCTCACAGTCAAAATTTGGAACATTCTCGCGACGAATCTTTTTGATCGGACCGAAACTGGACCGTGACCGGAGCGAGACTGGCACTGTAGTGTGAATAGGCAGCGATCAAGCAACGATCAACATTCCTTCGTTCAGACCAACTAGAAATGAAAGAAAAATGACCGAAGCATGACCGAAGCATGAACGTTGCTTGAACGATAGTGTGAATACTCAATCTTTTGATCGGACCGTTACCGGACCGTGACTGGACCTTGACTGGCACTATAGTGTGAATCAGGCTTAAGTTTATACGAATGTACGAATCTCAACAATCCTCTTCACTCATGTTAAATTGTCAACTGCATCTCGCCATCGTTTGCAAGTCTTTTATGAGTCACCAATCCATCTTGGTTTGCCTTTCTTCCTGTTTCCTGTTATGTCTATCTTGTATTTTATCATCTTATTTACCGTCTCTTGCATTTGGCCTGCTTGCAATAATGCTCTAACATTCCTAGTGGCAATTTTGAAATCGACATCGTAATCTTGTTTTCCATTACGTCCATAAAAAGTTTCCGTCTGCCAGCTCATCAGGCCGTTGTTCGCTTATACGAATGTACGAATCTCAAAAATCCTCTTCACCCATGTTAAATTGTCAACTGCATCTCGCCATCGTTTGCAAGTCTTTTATGAGTCATCAATCCATCTTGGTTTGCCTTTCTTCCTGTTATGTCTATCTTGTATTTTATCATCTCATTTACCGTCTCTTGCATTTGGCCTGCTTGCAATAACGCTCTAACATTCCAAGTGGCAATTTTGAAATCGACATCGTAATCTTGTTTTCCATTACGTCCATAAAAAGTTTCCGTCTGCCAGCTCATCAGGCCGTTGTTCCGAGACAAGTGTTGAAGTTTTGTAACAGTTTGCCTGTTTGCCTCGTCGCGCCATTTTACACTATCGTGTGTTTAGCCCTACGATCTCATTCACAAAAAGTCCACTTTGAGCTTTGAGTCTTAAGTGTATTAAATGCCTCAAAGGGTGGGTTAAGCTTATACGAATCTACGAGCCCTACGATCAAACCCCAACCTGGAGGACAAGGTCAGTGTTTAATGTCTACTTACAAAACAGCCACTGGAATCGTCCGCCCTGGACTTTTCACCAGTGACAGCCTGTCTGCAGATTGTAACGTACATCGACCAGGGTCGCCACGAACTTATCAAAACTTTTACAAGGATCCGTTCACACTAGCTCTAAGAAAGTAAATTGCCACGCCCCCATCGACCAGGGTCGCCACGAACTTATCAAAACTTTTACAAGGATCCGTTCACACTAGCTCTAAGAAAGTAAATTGCCACGCCCCACCCTGTAGTGTTCGCTATGGGAGTACCTAGGTAACGTGCTAAGCCCAGGTCGTTGTATTCAGTCTCGATTGAGTCATCCCAATGAATTCCATCTATATCATGTAAGATAAGAGGCGCTCCTCCCTATGTCTGATAAGTCTGATGACTTACAAGTTGAAAATATTATTTGCTCCCTGATAAACTCGCAAATTTCACACTTTTTATGAATTTTTGCGATTTGTAGTAGGCATGTATACTTGTATAATCGTAGATCGTTATTATACAATACATAGGTATACAGAAAGTGAAGTTTAATACTGTCTGTAATTCTCTATGTAAAGATTCTCTTGGACTATTCATTCCTGCTCGTTTTCTCGCTATCTAATCTTATCATTTGCTGATAGGTCTTTACATCGAAAAAATATTTCGAGCCTAGCAGATGAGCATTTTCTCTGAGATTTCCGTTAGTAGTCTGAGATGATAAAGGACTTCTCGGTATGAACTGAGGAATGTCAGTATTGAATAGTTTATGCAATGATAGGTCGGCACCAAAAAACGTTATGGTATGAACTAAGGAATGTCAGTATTGAATAGTTTATGCAATGATAGGTCGGCACCAAAAAACGTTATCACGACTCACTATGGCAAAATAAGGCTTTTTAGTCTTTTTGTGGCATTTTTCCAAATTTCGCTAAAATATGGCAAAATAGTATGGCGCCATGGCAATCTGGCATTTGAACTTCCTTGGTCATGATGGAATCCAACAAATCGTTTCCCACTGCCTGATGGCGCATTATTTAAAGATTTTGTATGTATTTTAAGGCACGAGAAGAAATCTCGATAAAACACGCCATTATTTTCCAGTTTAATTGATTTTGTATATTAAATTAAATTAGAACCTCCGTGAAATTCACACCTGGTTTCAATTCCTGGCATGGTCGAAGTTTTTTGGCTCAATGCTTGCAAATTGTGCATGTGCAATTGTGCACTCGGCCTCCTGTGAACAAATTAATAGCAAACCAAAAGCTACATTAAAACAGTAACGATCAGTGACGACAGTTAAAATATTGATAAGAAATGAGAATGGAATGTAAATGGAGGCACTTAGTACCTAATGCTGTGATTTACACAAAAGGTGTTTTGCTAACCACAAATAACAGTAATAATTTGATTGTTATAATCAAATAATGAGGTAGGTAGCTACTACCTACTGCTCTTAAAAATGAGAGATGTTGTTTAAACAGCTGAGAAAAAGGGATTCTACGTCTTATTCTTTATCTTATCAAATGTTTTTTTTTCCGAGGCAGAAGGACATCTAAAAAACTATCCACAGTATAATGTGTTCGAGGATGAGATAAAGACAGTTATGTGTAATATGTACCTCTATATATTGGTAATGTTTAAACAAAACAAACGTTGAGATAAAGAAATAAGAAATGAAGAAATTCATAAGGTTTTGAGATAAATGCTTGGGAATTTGAATAACTTTGGTAACACATATCCAACAGGATCCAAGAATTCCTAGCCACAAAAAAACAAAATACACATCAAAATAAACATCTGTAACAAAATAAACATTTTCAGTCCTTCTTTCTGTTTCCCTTTTCTCTGTCTTTCCCTTCCTGCGTCTTTCTCCTTTTCCTTTTCTGTCTGTGTTTTCCTTCCTCTCTTATTCTCTTAGATATTTCCGAGGCAAGTTTGTAATGTGTGGAATGTCGTTGGTTGGTTTTAAAGTTTTAGCGTACATCTACATATTGTTTACAAGTTTTGATGTTTATCTTTTTGTTGTTTAACATCTTACATTCCCGTATATCTCACTCTCTCCCTGCCTTAGAACCTTCTCTTATGCAAAATGAAAATTTTGCGTGGAAGAACTTCTCCTGTAGCTTTAAAATTAAAGAGAAAGCTTACTAGAGAAAGAAAGGCGAGTTTTACGAACAAAACAATACTTATAAATGTAAAATTTTGAGATGTAAAATGCAAGCAGGTTTATGTACTCAGTCAGACGTATTGTAATAATGATAATAGATAATAGTGCTTATTTTTAGTTTTCACCTACTACTCGCATATGACTGAAAAGTACCTTTACTCCAGCAGTAAGGTAACACTATTACTGTGGTCAAATTATATTGATAAAATTCCGTACCTCGGCTTGGATTGAACCCACGCCCTCCTGTTTACCAGGCGAGCGTCTTGACCACTACACCGCCGAGGCAATTGTATGTACAGCACAAAGTATAACTAAAATATTTAACAGGCTTGCATACAATTCGTACCCACGTAAATGCTAGTTGTAGTACACTGCTTACCAAAGAGTGCTTACCAAAAGAATCTTTTGCCTGTTACGTAAACGTAACCCACATGGAGATAATTGTACGTATTTGAACATCTTACCCTTCGTTGAAAGACCTTTTTCCCCCTCACGTAGGCGTAACTAAACAATGTAGTCAATGGAATTTATCGAATGCTTTTGGCTGTTTTTTTTTTTTTTTTTTTTTTTTTTTTTTTTTTTTTTTTTTTTTTAACAACAAATAACATTAATAATGGTTTTCCCGCAAAAAGTTGAACACTGATCAGCAGTTTGATAAAAACCAAAAAAATACGAGGGTTCCTCTAATTTTGTCAACCAGTGTATTAACTGCCTGATTTAAGCATGTGTAGATGTGTACCTGTTCAGCTCGAGTAATAAGTACCAATAAGTCTAGGTAATGGTACTTGTTTATCCTAAACACGTGGCAAGTTATTATAATTTCTTCAAATATTTCCCTGCACATCATTAGTATACTATACTATTATTTACAATCCTAAAAGAATATCATTAACATGAAGTACATTGACATTGGTGGATGTGCCAAAACTTAGTAGGTACTCACTAAAAAATTATTCTTACTTGTCTCCATATATCTACACTATTCTACAGATCGAAAAGAACTCACCCAAGACTGTGCCACTTGGAAGAGACTGACTAGAAATGTCGTCCCCCCTTGAGCGGGAAAAGATTGAAGTAAAAGAAGAAGACGATAAGTTCAGAATTGTCCCCCCACATAACAAATATGTCCCTGGCTATATGGGCTATTGTTAATGGTATGGGGAAAATGCATAGAATCGTGGTTATGTGTGACATAAGTAAACTCATAGTTCATTATTATAAAGATTCGTTAACACGATAATAGACTACCACAAGAATTGTGTGCGATGATTAGATTTAAATGATTACACTGTACAAGTAAGTACACAGGCACATCAACATTTTAGATAGGGAGCAGAGTAAAATTTGATATGAAAATGGTTTAAAATTTATAAGCAAGAGAGAACAGAAGTTTATACTGATAGTTCATTCGAAAGTAACCCACAAGAATTGTGTGCGATGATTAGATTTAAATGATTACACTGTACAAGTAAGTACACAGGCACATCAACATTTTAGATAGGAAGCAGAGTAAAATTTGATATGAAAATGGTTTAAAATTTATAAGCAAGAGAGAACAGAAGTTTATACTGATAGTTCATTCGAAAGTAACCTCACTATCCCTATGTCTCACTATCCCATAGGTCAGGGATTTTCAAATTCCATGTGTATGCGGGGCACATGCTACATTGACAGGTACCTACCTCGCAGGCCAACAGATTAGCAGGCCCGTATCCAGGATTTCAACAAATATGTCCCTGGCTATATGGGCTATTGTTAATGGTATGGGGAAAATGCATAGAATCGTGGTTATGTGAGACATAAGTAAACTCATAGTTCATTATTATAAAGATTCGTTAACACGATAATAGACTACCACAAGAATTGTGTGCGATCTGTACAAATAAGTACACAGGCACATCAACATTTTAGATAGGAAGCAGAGTAAAATTTGATATGAAAATGGTTTAAAATTTATAAGCAAGAGAGAACAGAAGTTTATACTGATAGTTCATTCGAAAGTAACCTCACTATCCCTATGATTTCCAAATTCCATGTGTATGCGGGGCACATGCTACATTGACAGGTACCTACCTCGCAGGCCAACAGATTAGCAGGCCCGTATCCAATAGGTCAGGGATTTCCAAATTCCATGTGTATGCGGGGCACATGCTACATTGACAGGTACCTACCTCGCAGGCCAACAGATTAGCAGGCCCGTATCCAGGATTTTCTTGAGGAGGATGCTCCACATTTTCGGAGTCCACCCCATAGTAAAAGAGCAAAAGTGAAGCCCGAGGGGGCCCACCCCAAAAACTTCGCGGGGCACAAAAAAGGTCTGGTGGGCCACATGTAGCCCGTGGGCCGCTAGTTGGAAATCGCTGCCCTAGATAGTGTGATAGTGCTCCCAAACTCCCAAGATTAGTACGATAGTAATTAAGGCTGATTTGTTCTAGATACTCCGACCCTGCACCGACACTCTATCAACCAATGACCAAACTCCCAAGATTAGTACGATAGTAATTAAGGCTGATTTGTTCTAGATACTCCGACCCTGCACCGACACTCTATCAACCAATGAGAATAGAGTATATTGCCCCTTCGAAAATACTGTGTTCTCGGAGTGTCGACCCGATGTAAATCAGCCTTTATCATGCAGTTACACGACAAAAATGATCATTACCTTGCAACTTAGCAACTATGTACCTATACTGTGTAAATGAGACTGAAGTGACTGAACTGATGTTTGTATTCAACAGTAGGAGAATGGTATTTATTGAGAGATTTCATAGAGGAAATTGTAACAATGAAAGGCCTATCGTCCCGAAATCAAAGAAAGCAAAGAGGACAGGATAGGAGAAAGCGAGCCGTTCCGAGAACGAACCTTATCCGGGCAGGATAAAGTTCACCCCGGGCGAGAATCAAACCTGAGACCTACCGCTTACAATTCAGGCAAGCTACTTTCCACGCTAACTAGGCTGGTCTTTTGACGTTCAAAGCGGATTAAAGCGGTTATTTTTATTTGCTTTGCATTTAGAAATTTACATTAATGAGCGCACTTGAATAATGTGGCTTTTGTGTCAGAGCCGTTATTAAGTTACTAACATAACACACTACACGTTCGCTTGATAACCAGATAATGAGCGCACTGGAATAATGTGGCTTTTGTGTCAGAGCCGTTATTAAGTTACTAACATATCACACTACACGTTCGCTTGACCACAACATCAGTGTGTCACTTGTTTTATAATAGAGCTCCAAAAATGACATGTTGAAAATACCTGAAACTTTAACCTTGCAGAGTTCGTACTTTCTAACAAAAAGTTCATTATTCCCTTGTATAAAAAAGCTAACAAAAAGATTTGCACTTAGAACGCTGACACTATATAGTCCATTGCCATTGTATAAAATCTTACCAGGCAATACCTCTAAAGTTGAAATGCAGAAACATTATGATAAATCCTTGGTCATTGTGCCATATTACTGCCATATGGATTGGGCATTTATTAAAAGGGATTTCTAGAAATATTGTTTCATAATAATATAATAGAACAGTTACTTTAACTTGGATTGGGCATTTATTAAAAGGGATTTCTAGAAATATTGTTTCATAATAATATAATAGAACAGTTACTTTAACTTGGGCTTTAAATATTCCACACGTCATAATTTCTGTTTGAAAATATTCCACTATTTACACATTACAGTATGTACTTATCATATATAGCTGTACATATTTAGTGTTTACCAGAGTTTTACCTGTGCTCCATTATTCAAGCTAAGCAAGCACCTAACTTTTATTAATGTAGTAAGATTTCATAGAGGAAATTGTAACAATGAAAGGCCTATCGTCCCGAAATCAAAGAAAGCAAAAAGGACAGGATAGGAGAAAGCGAGCCGTTCCGAGAACGAACCTTATCCGGGCAGGATAAAGTTCACCCCGGGCGAGAATCAAACCTGAGACCTACCGCTTACAATTCAGGCAAGCTACTTTTTTTTTTTAATGTGTTTTATTTAAAGAGGAGGTTAACAATTAGAGTCCTATTCCTACTACTTTCCAAGCTAACTAGGCTGGTCTTTTAACGTTCAAAGCGGATTAAAGCGGTTATTTTTATTTGCTTTGCATTTAGAAATTTACATGAGCGCACTTGAATAATGTGGCTTTTGTGTCAGAGCCGTTATTAAGTTACTAACATAACACACTACACGTTCGCTTGATAACCAGATCTGTCAAAAATAAGTTATCAATCTTGTGCGAGTGACATGCCATACAAACGTGTGTAATCTTCCACATGATAATTTCACGCACCGCACGGACGGACTTCAAATTTTGAGTATTGAATAATTTTATTGTTTTTCGTAATTGATTGTATGATTGCTTTTTGCAAGGTGAATGTAACTACTTACTCGTGTACACTTTTTGGTGTGGAAATCTCTCCAAAATATAACCAAATTTCCTCTTTTCCTATAGGAACATGGTAAAAAAAAAAAAAAAAAATGGTCCCTGAACGTTCGCTTGATAACCAGACGTAATATTTTAATTCCTACCACAACATCAGTGTGTCACTTGTTTTATAATAGACCTGAAACTTTAACCTTGCAGAGTTCGTACTTTCTAACAAAAAGTTCATTATTCCCTTGTATAAAAAAGCTAACAAAAAGATTTACATAAACATTCGAGACAGAAGCATCTCACAAAATCATAACGAATAAAAAAATAATTAAAATACTCTAGTAATAGAAAGTAAAAAAATCTAACAACTGGCTGAACTGGCACATTCCGACAAAGTTTTTAACCTACAAAACACACCAGTATGGACGAAGCTAGAGGAACTAAACCAAGAAGGAGGCATATTGCATCATTGGACAAAAACAAAGCATGGCACTTTCACTACCCTCGGATGTTGAGATTCATATGCTCACTCTCACTTACAATGTCCTCATTCATTACCATTGCCCTGGGCATATTATCTCATGCATTATAGACTCTTCTAGATCTACTGAGACCTTCATGAAACATTTTTTATGTCTAGGTCACTTGACCAAGTTGAATGCTCAGACTAAGCGGTCGTATCACCAAACGGCGAAAAATAAATACAAAAGACCGCCAATTTCTTTCTTCTTTGTTGTGACCTCGTCGGAGTCAGTTTTTCACTACGAATAATAAGTAAACTATTTTCACTATTTTCTTTGTTTTTATGTTACCTATGTAGGTAATGCCTTTTCCGTTCAAATTTGTCATATCTCAAGAGGACAAAATAAAATACTCATTCCAAAATGAGATATTTTGTCAAGAGTGAATTTTTTTCTGTACTTGACGTTTGAAATGTGTGTACAGTTTTATGGTTCTGATTTAATAACACATTGACCTGAGCTGAGAGTCACTTCTCATTTTATTTATTTCCTTTTTAATACCTAAATATCCAGTAGATAGGATCTCGTTTGGAGTTGTCATCCTGAATGCATTACGACTATTACGAGTGCACATACTATTTTATTTAAAAGGTTTACCTACTTGTATACATATGGGGGAGAGCAAGCTTGATCCTACAATGAGAACATAAGGTAATCCACTAATCGGAATTGATCCTTGAGTTTTGATTTTGGTACTACCAAAATACTCTCACATATTTCCTCATTTCACTTGTACCTTTTTCATGATTTTATGTATGTGTATTACATTTCTGTACGAGTAATTTGATGTAGAAGCTGGAAGACTAAAATAATGGTTGATGATTCACCTGATGATGATAAACCACAAGCACTCGTAAAATGGAAAATACCCGGTACCCGGTCGTCATACCTAGGTACACAATAATAAATACAGCGCGGTCATTCTGGAAAATACATTAAAAAGAAAGAATGTTATCAGTGCTGTCTAAACCATCAGCAAATGGAGATGCATAAAAAGAATTTACTGGAGAAGAGAAAAAAAAGATAAACAGATCAACAAAGCAATTAGGTACCTAATGTAATGGGATTAAAATGTGAAAGAAAGAATCTACAAGAGGCACCTTACAATCATGTATGATACATAGCTTACAAACTTGGTTGTAAGTTGTATAAGATCAATGGGGTTCCCGATTCCCTCATCTTTGAAGGGGGAATCGGGGATGGCGAATAAAAGTCCTATCAAGTAAATATTACTGAATATACGTGACAAAACGTATGAACGTTTGTAATCTTCATTTTCTCACACAGCATTCAATTGTATTTTATTTACAAACATGAAATGCTTGACTTGGCGGAGCGAAGATCTACCGTGCACCTTCATACAGATTGTATGCGTCTTTAATTAATCTTTCAGCTACTCTTAACTCTGGGAATCATAACTAAACATGTAGGAAAAGGATTCTGGTGCATTATAATTGTGTAATAATTATTATGAACTAATAACATTGTTTTGTTATAACCCGGATTCGCATATGAAGCCTATAAAGTGGGTATAAAGAACAGAAGTAGTTAATTATTATGAACTAATAACATTGTTTTGTTATAACCCGGATTCGCATATGAAGCCTATAAAGTGGGTATAAAGAACAGAAGTAGTAGAATTTCCCATAATCTTTTGTGTTGAAGTGATTATGTTTATTTTGCTCATATATGCGCAAGATTTCAAAATAGAGACATTAATTTTATTGTAAAACAAATGAAAGAAAGAAAATTCCAATACCTGCTACTAGATCGGTATTTTCCAAGCTCTTGAAATTTCTGCATCCTTGAATCACCTGAATAGATCTATACCGATTTCCTGAACTAAGATAAGTATTTAACTATGCTCGCAAATGGTCGTCTATTAATTGGTCTGTAGGTATTCTTAATGGTTTCTCCGGATTGGTTTATTATGAAGATCAAAACCAAGATATTTACACAACCAAAAGAAAAACATAAATTAAAATAAATTTGGGTATTACATGTTGAAAAAAAAAAAAAAAATACAGGCACAAGAAACCTATTAGGTAAAAAAAAACTTTAATTTTCCGCAGAACTCGAACGAAAAGTTACTTCGTTCGGTAAATGTAGCGATTTACATTGGTCGGTTGAAACTGTTAACAAAAAATCTCGCTCTCAAGTCAAACTGTAGCCAATGTTGACCAATCAGATGTTTGGAATTTATGCTTCAGTGCATCTTGAGAGCCAGCATTTTGTTCATAAATATGGCTGTAAAAGTGTGTCCACACATAGTCGACCGGCCGTCGATCGACGTCGACAGAACCGTCCACACTGCCTCGACAACACAGATTCACCTCGTCGATCGATCATGTTTGGACACACCTTAAAAGAGAGAGGAAGAACAGAGTAGAAAAAGGTATGGAACAAAAGTACAGAGCAAAAAGCATTTCCCCCCTGAATTAATTACTCAAAACTCCCAAGAGTTCATCCAAATAGAAAAATGAAAAACAAAATGCCGCGGGGCACCAGTCCCTCCCCAATCCGGAAATTAATTAAAACTCTTTCTGTAACAATAGAAAATAATTATCATTCTTACCGTTACCGAAACAAAAACCTGTGACGTAGTTGTTTTCCGCGGGATAGAAAACTCTTCCCGTCCGCCGATTTTCTTGCCTGACTTAAGCTATTCGAAGAGATGGGAACCGTTCGAACAGTAACACCCTAATAAAACTAAATAAATGGAAAGCATGTTGTAATTGGCAAACGATCGAGATAGGATTTAGAAATAATTACTCCAGACTTATCAAATGAACATTAGGAAGACCAAATCCTAAAGTTGTGTCCACACATAGTCGACCGGCCATCGATTGACGTCGATCGATGTCGACTGACACGTCCACACTGCCTCGATAACATAAATGTCGATCGATGGCCGGTCGATTGACGTTTGGACACACCTTTAAGGATTAGATTTGCTTAATTGGACGATTATTGATTGTGTAACCTACAGTATATTGTGGGAAATATTGAATAATTTTAAATGGGATATGACGTACTGTAGGAATAGAAGGTTTAGAGTTGATATTTGTGCGGAAGGTACTCGTAAGTATATGCACGAGTAGTTATGACGCGGAATCTTGATTTAAGAGGTCATTTCAGATCAAGGTTGAAGCACAAAGTTCTATTTTAAAACTCCCATAATCTATAAATCAATCCACGTTCGATTTAAAGTATTTAAAAAACGCTTTTTTTTACCTACCTTCATTTTATTTTTATGTTTTTAATTGGTTTGTTCAACCCGGTTGTGTTTTTCAGATGGCAAGGACATGTTGGTGGTACTATTTCTCCAAGTTCACAGAGTTCTTTGACACGGTAAGTATTTTGAACTTCAACGTTTATAAATCTGCCCCCGTGATACTTCCTGAATAATTAGTCACATGCATAATAATTATCGATCCACTTCGGTCGAGTGTATACGCTCCCTAATACATTATCCCGGGGATTCAAGGTTCAGAACTTTGTCATCCAAAATGCCTTGACTTCATATGCATTTTATATTATACATACATAGATACTAGTATGTAGCGTGCTTATAAAGGCAACACCAAACTTTGTCAACGTTGTATACCTACAATTTCTAAACATAAAAAGTACAGGGTAGCAGAAAACTAGACATTGGAACAAAGGACTGAAGGAAAAACTTGCTTATTTTTCTTCAAGCAGCTATTCACGACTCTGATGGGATTAAAAAGAAAATTACTGTGATTAAGAGAAGTGGGAAATTTCTTTCGTGCGGTGAATGTCTATAATCACGCAACAAAGTGTTGTAATAAAATGAGCTTGCATAGGTTGAATGGGTTTCCCCTTTGAATTTAATGAAAGGGTTGAGAAATCTGTGTAGATAATGTGCCAAGTACTCTGTGTTAAACTTGGAAAGCTTATTTTACACTACTAGGATTGAGACTGTAAAGTCCCTTCAACCCTTTCAATATATTTGTTCAGTGAAGTGTAGAGTTAGAAAAAAGTCCCTCGCGGGATCCGCAAAAGGCCAGTCAAGTCCACAATAATGAGCAAATATCCTTTGAGTTGAACATGTTTACATTGTTTACCCTATTCCATCAGTCTCCTAACCATTCGAGAGTATGGTGAGACAAACAAACAATAAAGAAAAAAATACTCGAGTTAAAACCAACTCAGATCGTTCGTTAAACAAGGTATTCTGTATTTGACGAGAAAACTTTTTTCCGGCACGTATTTAACACTTTGACCGCCATGGGTCGCATATATGCGAGACACCGTTGAATACTTTTATTGCGTGGGTCGCATATATGCGAGACACCTAGTTTCCAACTTGAAATGACTGTCTCACTTATTTGCAACCCTAAACTGTGTATTTTAAATGGGGCTCTGAAAGCCTGGCTTCTGAGGATTTTTTTTGGTTTTTGTTTGAAAAAAATATCTTGAAAAATGAATTTTTTGAGACAAAATAAAAAATACAATGTATTTCTTATGAGAAAACAATGAAAATGTGTTTTTTTTTTTATTTGAAATGAAAATCTGAAAATTTGTAGATACAAAAAAATAAATGTAAAAACCTAAAAACATGGAAAAATGAAACATTGGAGAATAGAGCGGAAAAGTCACTAGATGTCTATTAAAAACAGCCCAGGATATGTCTCGCAAATATTCGAGACAGTCAATAAAATTGATAATTTTAAAAAAATTGAATACAATTATTGCCTTGTCTCGCATATAAGTGACACGGATTTCACAAAAAGTGCCTGTCTTGCACATATGTGAGACACTGCGAGAAAACTTGGCGTGGGGGTTAACACAAGCAAAAAGGCCTTGGCGGTCAAAGTGTTAACTTTTCTAACACGTATGTTTACTTTTTCCCCTTGCCTTAATTTATACCAAGTTTATATGGGAAACTCCATGAATCGTGAACGAGTTTTCTAACACGTATGTTTACTTTTTCCCCTTGCCTTAATTTATACCAAGTTTATATGGGAAACTCCATGAATCGTGAACGAGATTGTATGTAGGAAGAAGTTATACACTATTTATACTGTCGGCTAGGAAGTTTATAGATTGAACATAGAAAAATACATTGTCTGGGGGAAAACTACCTTTTGTATTGGTGAAGCTATGCTTCTAAACTCTTAGGGGAAGTTGAGGTAATGTTGGAATCATCTCGATATCTCAACTAGTCAGTGCCCTATATCCCACCCTCTACGGGTGCTACGGGTATTTAGGGGCCACTCAGGGATAATTAGGGGCCTCCAAATCTAGTAATATACGTAGGTACTAAAAATCCCTGCCTATAATAAATTTGTAGCATCCCCATATTACTCCAAAGTCCATCTATTTCATTTGATTTCTGCTCTTACAATTTATTTCTGTGTTTCAGTTCTTCTTCATCATGAGAAAGAAGTACAACCAGGTGTCAACACTACACGTTATTCATCACGGAATTATGCCCATGAGTGTCTGGATGGGCATGAAATTCGCCCCAGGTAAAACATTCAACTAAGCCTTCATAATTATGTCATGATTTGTGTACGATTTTTGCACAAGTATTTTGGCAGAAGTAGTCGATAAAGTAAAGTTAAGTTTGAACTCGGTAATTTTGCCCTTCTTCACACCTTTCCGGAAAAAACTAGGTTGTAAATTTTCCGTCCCGGTTGAGATTCGAACCCAGCATTTTTGGGTCTAGTGTTAAGGTGTGTCCACACTCCACACAGAGTCGACTGAACTGTCCACACTGCCTTGACAACATAGAGTCACCTCGTCGATCGACGGCCGGTCAACTATGTTTGGAAACACGTTTGGAACGCTCTTGACCATTTTACCACGGAGGCGGACTCAACTCTAATGGTGGATTTCAACAACTAATCGGAGAATTTTTAATCGTCCAAAAAAAGAGTTTAATAACCCACAAAGGAGTTTTTAATAATTCAAAAAGGAGATTTTATTGATCCCATTAGTGAAATATCTCATTGAGTCAACGGTGAAATCCACCATGTATGATTTCATCATTAAACATGACTCCATCTTCCTTCCTTGCAGGTGGCCACAGCACGTTCTTCGCTCTCTTGAACACATTCGTTCACATCATCATGTACTTCTACTACATGATGACCGCCATGGGGCCTGAATACCAGAAGTACATCTGGTGGAAGAAATACCTGACCACGTTCCAAATGGTCCAATTTGTCGCCATCTTTGTGCACCAGTTCCAACTCCTGTTTGTTGAGTGCAACTACCCAAAGAGTTTCATGGTCTGGATTGCCCTCCATGGCGTTCTCTTCCTGTTCCTGTTCTCCGACTTCTACAAGCAACGCTACACACCCAAAGACAAGGTCACCGGGAAGCCCGTCAATGATGGAGCCTGTATGGTGAGTAGGATTGCCAACCGTACCGTATTTTTGGGAAAAATAAAATGTCCCGTTTTTTTCCAAGTCGACGGAAAACATCTGAACGAACTATAATAATAAGTCAAAATGACTGAAAAATAATAATAATAATGAAAAAAAATCCCGAGTCTAGACGTTGTTAGTCGCGAGCCATATCAATATCGTTGGTGCACATTGCGAGATAAAAATTGAACTCTAATATTCTCTTACTTGTTTCTATTTCCAAGCTGCTACTCAGAAGTACGGTGCATAAATTTACCAGAGTGAGTATTAATCCATGATATCCTTCCACTCGATATTCTGTTGTCCCCGTACCTCCTTGAAGTCACGCTTGGTACATAAAATATTTACATGGTTGTAATCTCTGCCGTGCTATCGAAGAAAGCATAAATATCGCGGGAATTCTCATGTAGGTAACTGATCTCTCTCATTATCTGTCTGTTACAGCCTGTAGACACAGCCACTCCTTCCACCAACGGTGTCACAAAGAGGAAAGTAGACAGCAACGGCACTAATGAAAGTTCCGACTATAGTCATAAGGGTGTTTCCGAGACGTACAACAATGTATATTACTCAAATAGTACAAGTAATGGGTTCATGTCGCAGACCCCAGAAAACGCTAAGTCAAAATAGTAATGAGAATCTCTTGCCTCTAACCTGAAATCTTTGTTGAGATGAAAACTGTTCCGGTTCCAGTATTTTGAAGAGAGGGGTGTAGATAAACCAACAACAGGTGCCGTACCCCGAAGAAACGTGAGACCAAAATATAACAAATATTAAAACGCAAATTTATTTTGGTACAGAGAGAAGGAGAATTTTGTTTCAGGGTATTTTCCCTTGGCGATTTTGATTGAAATTCAAACAGAAATGGAATGTACTTTTTCCCGTGTGCATTATAGGGAACCATGCGTGAAGAAATTTCATTTTAAACAAAAGTGTAAGTTTCAATCAGTGGTTAGAAATAAAAGTGCTTGGGTCCGAAATATTGCCAAGTACAATATTGGTTCAGCAGCTCCGTGACAATGCCGCAATATGTAGTAAAATATTAACGTACGATACCCGACAAACCTGGGGCAATGTAGGTAAATGTACGTATATTCCGTGTAAATATGTTTTCCTTGTACTTATATATAAAATACTAAGCAAAACTAGGTCAGGAAAATGTTCTTCCTTATTCTTATTACGTACACTTGAGACTTGAGAGTTGGTATGCACGAAAACGAACCAAAGGCTTTCAATTTGGTCTACTTACATGTTGTTATGTGAAGAAAACTTCGAAAATTATACTTTCTAATGTAGTATTCCAATTGAAATCTTAGTGGGTGGGTACTTATTTTCCTTCCTTCCAAGTACTTTGTTTTTGTGCATCCCATACAACAATCCTGACTTTTGGCCGCAGAAAAATAACACAAACAAACTTTGTAATCAATCTACTTATAAACTTTATAAAGTTAAAGTGCCATGGAACAATTGCAAATCAATGTTAATTTTTTCTAATGTTTTCTTTCTTTGGTTGTTTATGATTTCGAGCATTGCAGACTTTTGGTTAATAACGAGAGAAGAGGGTCTTGGTACTCTTCTTCAATGTGAATCATTGGCCTTCTACTCTCAAAATGATTACTTCTTTAAAATACTGGGATTTTACAATTTGTAAGGGGGTCTTTTAGAATTTTATTTTCCTTAACAAAAAATCTTTTTGTTTTTTGTACATGATTTTTATTTATGTTGTCTAAGTCTGTATAGGTACTTTTTGATTTTACTAAGAAGAAAAGAAGATGTTGATTCTATATTCTTTACTCGTACAATGTGGAAGACTTCCAAAAAGAACAGGCAAGATTGATTTTGATTTACTGATTCCTATGGACAGTGCAAGTTGTATTCTGAACATTTACCGAGATATGCAGAGTTAGGAACCAAAGGTATAACAACCATTGTTACAGTAGTCTGCAGCAGTAGTAGAAAATCATTTTCATGGTTTAAGTAAATAACTCATGGTATACGAGCAATGGGCAGAGAACAGTGGCTGTCTTGACAAGGCGATGCCTTTAGGAGATGATGAGTATATGAGATAGTTTTATTAGGAGATAACATGATGTTTTAATGCAGGCAATATGTACTTCTGTTGCATTTCCCATCACAGTTGATTGTAATCAATCTTGTCTGGTATTAATTTTATTTAGTTTATTGTTTTTATTTTTTACTATAATTTTTTGTTAACGTTTATATGAATTCTGAAACATAAATTAAACACCTCCGCTTTGTTCTAGGTTTCTCCCATCACATTTGATTGTAATCAATCTTGTCTGGTATTAATTTTATTTAGTTCATTGTTTTTATTTTTTACTATAATTTTTTGTTAACGTTTATATGAATTCTGAAACATAAATTAAACACCTCCGCTTTGTTCTAGGTTTACTCTTTGTGTTATCAAAACAGCACTACACAAGAAAGATGGATTTGATCATCTGATTTGGATTTCTACTCCGGGCTATCCCTAAGCTCCTCACAAATATTGAATTATTTTGATCCCAGTATCTAATTTATTTCAAAACGCACATAACACTTTTTCCTTCAATACTCTGTTCTAATTTCGCTAATAATATACATAACTGTATTTGATTTATTTTCTTATTGAATAAAATTTGAACTATTTTTATATTTATTTACAAATTTTCTTGCGCGACCAATCACTCGCATAGGTCAATTAATTTCCATTATTTTTCACCTTTTTCCAAGTTCAAACGAAATGAAACCTATGTTCACGTTGTTTATAATATAATTTGGAATTTTTATACAACTTCTCTTAAATTTTACCATTTTAACTCTTCTTTAATATGTAAGTACTGTTTATTTTATATAAATTTATCTAAAATTCTAAAAGTATGTACATAGTGCATCCCTATGAGAGCTAGGTATAATCTTTTTTCTAGACTTCCACTATTGAGCCCGGGGGTTAGTGGCCTCTAAAGTTCTGCGCCAAATCCTAAAATATGTGGTACAGGTAGGGGTAGGGACACCTACGTATTTAGGTACCTACTTTTTTTATATCAAGTAACGCAACTTTTGATCAAAATAATGTAGTCTTTGAAAACATTTTTAGAAATAGAACTGATTATATTTCTGTGTATTTTCTGTTGGATTTTATCCTATCAATAAGTATTATTGCTGAAAGATTACCTACACTTTTTTACTTTCTATTATTTTCGTAATTATCTTGGGTGGATATCAAAATGAAAAGTAAAGAATTATATATTGTGGGTGTATTGTTTTACATGTGATCTACAATTTATCGTCTTTGATGTCAAAGAACATTTTTCTTATTGTTACTGTACAACTCTTGTATACCTACTTACCTACACAAATTAAAATTGTTGGAGAATTAAACTCTAGTTAATTTAAGCTACAAAGTTTTGTTGTCCTTTATTTATATTGTTGTAGGTAATCGATTCTTGATCATAAATTCCAGGCTAGTTGAAGGTATTCTAGTAAGCGCTAGGTTGCGGGTTCGATTCTCGCCCGGGGTGAACTGTATCCCACGCAGGTAACGGTTGTTCTCGAAACGACTTTCTTCTATCCTGTCTTACAGCGTTCTACTTCTCCTGTTCGATTCAGGACCATAAGACCTTATTTATTTATTGACAGCCTATTTAATTTGGCTAGGAGGCTAGTGCGTCTGCTGTTTGAGCGCTAGGTCTTGGGTTCGATTCTCGCTCGTTCGTTGTCGAAACGGCTAGCTTTCTCCTATCCTGCCCTCCTTTGCTCTTCGATTTCGGGGCAATGATATCTTCGTTGTTGCAGTCCCCTCTCTATCAAATGTCTCCAAAAATAATAAAATATAATAAAATAAAATTATTTTCTAGGATTGAACCCATCTTGCTGTTTAGGACTTGTATTAGAATACCAAGCGAGCGGCTTCTCACCACTGCAAGACAAATATTTTTTAAATCATTCTGCTGTTGAGGCGCGAAAAAAAACGAAACGAAATGGGCTCGATGTAAACGGTTCTTTCGTGATCCCGCACTTTTACAAATTTTAAAATACAAAGAGGTATAAGAGATGAGAGACATGATTTTTTTGTGGAAATTATTAAAAATAATGATAATATACTTTAAACAATGGAACTAATTTTAAAAAATAGCTTGAATTAATTATAATATTAATAAATTATGTAAATAATATTTACAGGACGATAAATTTAATATTTTTTTGGTTCTTTTGTGTCCTAGTATTTTGAATTTTATTCCTCTTTGGAGGGGTATTTTTATTTTCAGAAATGGACTCGTCCAATGGTAGCAAAATTTCAACCAATCAAATCAAACCGGGAAAGTAATTTAAATCAATGAACCAATCACATTCAAGTATTTTAAAAAACTTGCTCTTTCGCCGCAAACCGTCGGCTTTTCTTGTAGGTACTACGATTTGTTTTTATTCTGAGGTGTGTGTATTTTTGTGTGATTTTTTTCTCATTAATTATCTAATTAATTTCTTGATTTTAATCTACGATTTGTTTTTATTCTGAGGTGTGTGTATTTTTGTGTGATTTTTTTCTCATTAATTATCTAATTAATTTCTTAATTTTAATGGTTTTGTAAAAGAAGTAAATCTTCGTTTTCCGTTTTAAATTACTCTTATCATTAAACACAATGTAAGTTTCACTTTCAATAAATATTTCTCTCTAAAATTGACATTACATGCATGAATTCTGTAAGGTGATGAACCCCTCATTCCATTTCCCGGCAAAATTTTATTACGATCTAGTTGAAAAGTTATCATACTTTTTCAGGACATCTAGTAATTTTCTTTTTTATGATCAATTGCTTCTTTCATTCCTATTAATGTAACAATAATTTAATTAAAATTCCAATAAAATAGATAATCTTTTCATATTACCCACTACTTATGTAGATCTCTTTCAAGGTCAATAATATTGCCCGCCATTTTGAGATTGAATGAAATTTTTTATGATCAATTGCTTCTTTCATTCCTATTAATGTAACAATAATTTAATTAAAATTCCAATCAAATAGATAATCTTTTCATATTACCCACTACTTATGTAGATCTCTTTCAAGGTCAATAATATTGCCCGCCATTTTGAGATTGAATGAAATGTTTCCATAGCAACTTCTTGAATAGGTATACCTACTTGGAGTAAAATTGATAATAATTTTTTATGGAATTAAAATTTGAATATTCTGGGTCTTTTCTGAGGGTTTTTCTCTTCAGGCTAATAAATCATCACTGATAAATTGGGGAGAAAATCCTTCCCATCATGAATCAGGGGCTCAAGTCAGGAGTGTAAGGGGGGTCAGTCACCTTCTAGTCATGGAAGTTCCCTCCTCTTTTGTCTTGCTGCCTGCACCTCTTGGAGTAAAATTGATAATTTTGTATGGAATTAAAATTTGAATAATCTGGTCTTTTCTGAGGGTTTTTCTCTTCAGGCTAATAAATCATCACTGATAAATTGGGGAGAAAATCCTTCCCATCAGGGGCTCAAGTCAGGAGTGTAAGGGGGGTCAGTCACCTTCTAGTCATGGAAGTTCCCTCCTCTTTTGTCTTGCTGCCTGCACCTACTTCTTCCTATTCATAGTGTAAATCTCATATCCCAGACCTAGACACTACTTGTGTCTTCAGACAGAACATGATACTCAACTCCTCTATGAATTTGTTTTGCAAAATGATGTAGGTACAACTGGAGTTTACTGGAGCAGCTACCTACTGATACCATTCATTATTTTTGATTATTTTTTACCTTAGATGTTTTGCATTTTTTTTTTTTTTTTTTTTTTTTTTTTTTTTTTTTTTTAGATATAGGTACCTACATAAGATATGAGTTTTATTTCTGTTTTAATACATAATTATGTATTACGTGGGATTACCCAGAAGACATTTTTTCAAAGCAGGACATTTTTCTAATTACTAAATTTGTCCAAAATTCAAATAGCTACCAAGTTAAACAACAATTGTCGATATGAGAGGACATTATTGTTAAAGTCTTAGCTTAGGCAAAAGAATCTGAGTGAGGTCTACAGTTCACAGAACCACTAGTGTAAACTCAACAAATATAACATCTAACAGAGAAATTAATAAATAATTTTGTACCTGATGCTAATTAAGAGAGTTGCTTCTGGAATATAGTATACTATGTTCACTCGATGAGATATGCCAGAAGGGGAAGTGAAATGAAAAACACACATTCAGTTTGTGTTGGTTCATATTAGACCCACATTGGTATGAAAGACACAGCTAAAGAATTACCTACTTACTTTTTTGTTGACTTGGGTGTTTATTAAAATAATACAGTTAAACCTAGTTAAGCTGGAATCTGAGGGACAGACAGTTAACTTTTTCTAGCTTATCCAATTATTTCCCCTTTAAAGAGTTAGAGTAGCTCTGTTTCCTTTGCTGTAAAATTAGGAACTGTCCTCAAATTTCCAACATTACTATTTCTATCTTACAGTGATATCAAAAAACAACATTCAAACTTATGGAGGTTCAAGATGGCAAAGGCTAGGCTTTAAATTTGCATAGCCAGCCTAGTTAGCTTGGTTGGTAGCACGTCTGCCTTGTGAACTACAGGCCGCGGGTTCGATTCCCGCCTGGGCGGATTTTATCCTGATGGGATAAAGTTCGTTCTCGAAACGGCTGGCTTTCTCCTATCCTGTCCTCCTTCTCTCTTCGATTTCGGGACGATGAGACAGTTCCTTCTATCAAATGCTGCGGTAGAACATGCCGCGAACAGCTACGAACACATTTGCGGCAAAGCTGTTCTCGAAATTTAACCAATGATATTTCTAGCTGAAGTTCAATCCTTGATAACATAATTGATTCGAACTGAGGTTCGCGCGCCACCCGGCATGCTTGATCGTACTGTGTGTTTGCTGTGCGAACATCCAAATCTGCCGCATCGCGGATATGTGTGAGCATCTCAATGTTCAGGTGTTAATGTTGCCAAATTTCATCAAAATCAGACATCGCATCTGTTTTTTACGATCGATAATATTATGCCTGGTAGATGGTACTTACACTACAAATAGTTTGTCTTCTCACGTTTATTTCTTCAGCTTTTTCCCCAAAATCATAGCATAAGATGAGTATTACCATGATGTTCTGAAGATAAAACGCAAAGGGCATCCGCACATGTCTGAAAGGAAAAGTGAAAATCTAGAAAGTTTCGTCTGGCGAAATATGTCGTGCTGGAGTTCATCGCACCCTTTGCTACGTTATTTTATTGATCCCCTAACCCTCCCCTTTTTTCTGATAAAAGAAAAACCCCCTCCCCCATTTTTCTTCTATCTCACCCTTTTTTTGTTACTCCAAAAGAAAGAGCGATCCCTGGTGGTGAAAAATCGAGTTATTAATTTGAAAAAATATTTTCGTTAAGTTTCGTACCATGTGCTTTCATTATTAACTTGAAACTTTAAAAAAAAAAAAAAAAAAAAAAAAAAAAAGTCGAACGAAAAAAAAAAGCACTTATGTTTTCTGTCCCCAAGGATAGGAGAAAGCCAGCCGTTCGAGAACGAACATTATCCCATCAGGATAAAATCCGCCCCGGGCGAAAATCGAACCCGCGGCCTAGCGCTTACAAGGCAGACGCACTACCAACTAAGCTAACTAGGCTGGCATTTGAGACTTTTAATGTCTAATTTTAGCTCGATTAGTGTACAGTTTTTATTGTATTTATTTTACTTGTTTTGTTACAGATGGACGTGTACCTGAGCGCTGAGGAGTCTTGAGACTTTTAATGTTTAATTTTAGCTCGATTAGTGTACAGTTTTTATTGTATTTATTTTACTTGTTTTGTTACAGATGGACGTGTACCTGAGCGCTGAGGAGTCGCTCACTCTACAAGAGATCTTGGACACTGACATCAAGTGTGAACTAGACAGTGTGTGGACGGGAGGAAGTGGCGAAGAGTTTGGCTTTACACACATCGACACCTCGGATGAAAACTCATGTAGTAATATGAACAACCTCAGCTGGCATGCTTTCAACTCAAGTAACCTGGATCTGATAGAGGGAGATGATGCCCTAATGGTGAATCTGAACAGTGTCATTCCTCTATCTTTGCAACCTCAAAGTAAAATCAAACTTGAGATGAACGAAATCAAACTCGAAGAAAATCCTCTCCTCTGCCGAACACCTTCCCCAAACCCCGAGTTTGAAATTAAACCAGGTCTTTGCAACCTCAAAGTAAAATTAAACTTGAGATGAACGAAATCAAACTCGAAGAAAATCCTCTCCTCTGCCGAACACCTTCCCCAAACCCCGAGTTTGAAATTAAACCAGAATCGATCAGCAGGCAGGATGTAAAGGAGAAGAAAGGGGATATGACTGGTGTGAAGTTAGCCGTGAGTACAGCTTCTACCTCATCCTCTAGTCCTGTAGTCAACTACAGGCTTTCCTCTACTAATGCCGTCACCATTGCTGGCAAAACTTATAATGTGTCGAACCAGTTCGAGTTAGTCAATAACACTTTAGTTCCGGCCAAACAAAATTCTGTTCCTACCAATATCATTCGTACCCTGAGCAAGACTCAAAAAGTGGTGCCCGTAGCTAAGAAACCCACCAAGAGAAAGTACACAGACAGGCGGAGTTTAGCTATGCAGAAGTTCCAAGCCTATGAGAATAATTACCCCAAACCTGCCTACTCTTACTCCTGCTTGATAGCCATGGCCTTGAAGAACTCAAGGTCAGGTAGCCTCCCTGTATCCGAGATTTATAGTTTTATGTGGTGAGTACCTATTCAGTGTAAATCAAACCCAGTAGTATAATCGTTAGCACAGTAAACTTTTTGAATTCCCTTATTGATATTTTTAATCCAAGTCAAGTCATGTAGGTATTTGTCTTGGTAAGAAAAGAACAAAAATCTAATGGAAATACCTACTACCTACCTACATTTTTTCACATATATGTACATGCCTGTTTTGTTTCAGCCAACACTTTCCCTATTTCAAAACGGCTCCCTCTGGATGGAAAAATTCAGTGAGGCATAACTTGAGCTTCCATGCCTGTTTTGTTTCAGCCAACACTTTCCCTATTTCAAAACGGCTCCCTCTGGATGGAAAAATTCAGTGAGGCATAACTTGAGCTTGAACAAGTGTTTTGAAAAAATCGAGAAACCTGTGAGTGATAATTCCTCGAGGAAAGGATGTCTATGGGCGATGAATCCGGATAAGATCTCAAAAATGGATGAAGAAGTTCAGAAGTGGTCGCGGAAGGATCCAATGGGAATCAAGAAAGCCATGGTACATCCAGGTAAGAATAACTTGGTTATACACTATTGAAGAGATGGGACTCTCGGTGGGGACGTGTCAATCAGCATGTATGCGAGTATACAACACTCGGTCGCTTCTGGTGACCGAGTGTTGTAGACTCGGAGTCGCTTGGTTCGAGTTTCGATTGTGGACAAAATTTTCTCATCAATTTCTGTCGAATATCAGTTTGTCTATCGATAGGTTTAAATTAATCACCTTAATAGTGCTCGGACACGATTGTAAGTAGTTATTTTGTTCGGATTTTTCAGAATCGTTGGAGTCACTGGAGCGAGGTGAAATGAAAATCGGAAGTCTCAGCTATGATGGAAATGTCGAGGAGGATGAGACAGAGGAAGAGGAGGAAGCGGAGGTGGAGGAGAGGATAAGGGATACAACAGAGAGCGAAGATGATGATGAAGAGAACGAGCTGGTGCTTCCTTATATCCCTGGAGATAGCGAGTCCGAGGGTGAAACTAGTCTGGATATTGAGGTGAGTAGTTGAGTAGCCATCACACTGGCATAGAAAGTTTCAGTTCGGCTGCCCGTGGTGATGAAGAGAACGAGCTGGTGCTTCCTTATATCCCTGGAGATAGCGAGTCCGAGGGTGAAACTAGTCTGGATATTGAGGTGAAGAAGAGGAATATGTCATTAAGATACTATGCTTTCCTACAAATTCTCACAGAGGTCCACAGAAGGGTCCAGACCTAGGAAAATGGCAACCTCTCCCACATACAGAGGCTCCGGACCAAGTATCTAGAAAAAGTCATTCCTACTTATGCCGTGGTGTCAAAAGTTTTACCGAGATTTTCTGGTTCTAGGGATTAGTATGGGGGTGCAATCAGCCTCATATAAGAATAATTTAAGATTGAAATCTTAAATCCGAAAGAAAACGGTGAGATTACTAAAAAACCTTCTATGAGTACCTACTTTTTTACAGGATTTTAAATCAAATGTTTTTTTACTATTATTTATTCCGAAGTGACGCCTCACAGGCAGTTTTAACTAATTTATTCAGTATCTATGTACATAATACACATAATATTATTCTAATGACTACTTGTATTTTCCCCCCTCACAGACGAATGATAAGTTCTACGAGGAAATAGATGTTAAGGACTCAACCATTCTCTTTCAAAGTGTAGAGGATACATCGGCAATCAAAAGGGCAATCATTCAAGGCAATTACATCTACCAGCCTTTGATCAAACAAAGGAAAATCATTCACAGTAGCTACCCAGCCCAGACGGTGGTCAAAAATTGAGCAGATGAAAGTTGTACGAGTTGTGAAGCAGGTATGCAGTTTTGTACCTGATTTATGTTTGTGATGATAATATGAAACTTCTTGATGTTGGCATTAATTGGAAAGAATCTTCATGTAAATTGTGATTAGAGTTACTGTTTGAAGATTTTTTTAAAAAAAACACCAAAGGAATAAGTGTATAACCTTATTTGTTGGTACACACACTTGGTAAAACAATTCAAACACTAGAAATGATTTTGGGTTGAGTAAAAACACTTGGCTTATGTTTTACGTATATTTTTATTAAATTACAGATGGATCCATTTCGGCTGTTACGCCAAAATTTACGTAAAACATAAAACCAGTGTTTTTTTCTCAGCCAAAGTTTTTTTTTTTTTTTTTTAATTAGAAAATCACTTAGATACCTACTTGAACTTTTTTTTCATTCCTCCAAAATCTTTTGATTGCCTACTTGATATGGCTTCCAGTCGATGTCGGTTGACTGTTTCTTCATTGTACAAAGTGAGGTCAGGTAATACTACTAAACGTTTAGTATAATTTATAGTTATCATATACATATAAGTTGTTATTAATAAATGTTGTTTCATATTATTTAATTGGATTTTATTTCCCAAAGAGAAATCGAAAGTGTGAGCACATTCTTACTGTTATACGAACTTTTTCCTTGCCTTTTTCATATTTCATTTCAAGGAAGTAGCATCTTATCACCAGCATAAATACGTTTGAATGTGAAGTGCGTATTCCTTTGATTTCTCAAGTATGCTACCTCTTCATTTGTTTTTACCATGTTGATGTTGATATCACCCATTCAGTTTCAGAAATAGAAAATTATTTAATTATGATTTTGTAAAATGTTATCTTTTATAAAACATTTGATTTCAAATTCCTAGAGGAGTATTTCAAAAATTGTGATACATCATATAAATATTTGTATTTGCTATTGAACATTTTTTGGTGTCATTTTATTAGGTAGAGTGTATAATTTGATTTTATATATTTTTAAGCAATATTTTTTTCTTTTTAATTTACCTGAAATTATTACCAGTAAGATGTTTAAATGAAAATAGAGAGAACAAAAGATATCTGCGAATTCTAAACAGTTGTCTGCACTGGGAAGTCTAGAGGTTCTTGTTCCCGGGTAGGCCAAATCACCTACTACCCGAAAAAAAGAAGGGGGACAATGTTTACTACCTATTTGAAACATTACATTTACACAATTACCTGATTTGTTCGAATTAATATTAAGAATAGGATGGGAATATTATTTTTCTTTAACTGGACATTGAGAGGTATTGATTGTACATATTTTGCCTATGTTGTTACTCTTCGTTTCAGATTTTCAAAAGATAATTATTGTAAATATTTTAGGTATACTATTCAGATAGAACTGCCTCTACAAAATGGAGTTTCTATTAATTTCAATCCATGGAAATTATTTTGTCGTATTGATTGTACATATTTTGCCTATGTTGTTACTCTTCGTTTCAGATTTTCAAAAGATAAATTTTGTAAATATTTTAGGTATACTATTCAGATAGAACTGCCTCTACAAAATGGAGTTTCTATTAATTTCAATCCATGGAAATTATTTTGTTTCTACATTTTATGTTACATTTAAAGAGGTTATTTCAAGTTTCAATCCATATTTTTTATATGTTCATCCTGTATTTTGATAATAACAACAGATTGTTGAGAAAACAAATTTATAATCTGATGTAAAATTGTTATGTTAATCTACCATTCAAGCCTGAATCCACAATATGCCACATTGATCTCGTATTGATACATTTATACTTACTTATAATATTTATAATATATTTCGATTTTATTTTAATATTTATTTTATTTTATTATTTTTTCATGTTTTAACCTTTCTTCCCCTGTTTTCCATTTTCTTCTTGTTCTTTGTTCACACATTGTCATCAATTTTTGATAATGTTCTAGATCTATTACCTTTTTTCGTTGTTGTATTTTTCATAACGACCTACAGAAAAACAAAATTGCTACAGAGTGAGAAAATGTATGGAAACACATGAATATTAATGGCCAAAATTTCAGCTTTTTGTCTAAAGCTGTTTAAAAAATATTCAAGGTTTTTCATACTTTGTATAAATGGTACAAATTTAAAATTTTATCCCTAAATGGACCTTATTATGTAGGTACTTTGGCATCCTATCCCATTCAACAGTTTAAAAGTAGGTACCGTATTGTAATTAATTGATTAATTACACATATTACCTATTGTAATTGAAAGTTTTGAAATATTTATAACTAAGTGATATTATTTAAATGTAAATAAAGTAATTTTTTAAGAGTTTTGTATGAAAATTTTACAAGTCAGATGTGAATTTACCTAGTTATTTTTGATTTTTGGTCATGTTTTCCCCTAGCTTACCAACCTAGTTAGCTTGGCTGGTAGCGTCTGCCTTCCAAGCGCTAGGCCGCGGGTGATTTTTGGTCATGTTTTCCCCTAGCTTACCAACCTAGTTAGCTTGGCTGGTAGCGTCTGCCTTCCAAGCGCTAGGCCGCGGGTTCGATTCCCGCCTGGGGCGGATTTTATCCTGAACGGATAATGTGCGTTCTTGGAGCGGCTGACTTTCTCTTATCCTGTCTTCCTTCTCTATCTTTGATTTCGAGACGATAAGACCTTGGCAGTAACAGTTCCCTCTAAAATTCCATCACTTGGGCATAGAATTTTATATATATATTATCCTGATTTTGGTAGCAACGTATGACGTTTTGAAAGCTAAAGACACGTACTACAGTACGTGTCCAACTATACGAAATCGAAAAACGTGCCCAAATATTTTAGACCGGAGGGCGTATGTCGATTCATATAATACAATGTGAAAAGCCACATCTGAAAAGATTATCCAGGTTATCACTTTATGCCACTCATTCATTTTCAAAATAAACGTTCTCAGGTACGAAAAATGCCCGAGCCGCTGGGATGGCGAAGGGATTTTTTTTTTAAGTAAGGATATTTTTCCCTCCCTCAGACGCAGGGATTTTTTTTTTTAGTTCGGCTGCCCGTGGTGACAAAAGTTTTACCGAGATTTTCTGGTTCTAGGGATTAGTATGGGGGTGCAATCAGCCTCGTATAAGAGTAATTTAAGATTGAAATCTTAAATCCGAAAGAAAACGGTGAGATTACTAAAAAACCTTCTATGAGAACCTACTTTTTTACAGGATTTTAAATCAAATGTTTTTTACTATTATTTATTCCGAAGTGACGCCTCACGGGCAGTATTAACTAATTTATTCAGTATCTATGTACATAATACATATAATATTATTTTAATGACTACTTGTATTTTCCCCCCTCACAGACGAATGATAAGTTCTACGAGGAAATAGACGTTAAGGACTCAACCATTCTCTTTCAAAGTGTAGAGGATACATCGGCAATCAAAAGGGCAATCATTCAAGGCAATTACATCTACCAGCCAGTTTTAACTAATTTATTCAGTATCTATGTACATAATACACATAATATTATTCTAATGACTACTTGTATTTTCCCCCCTCACAGACGAATGATAAGTTCTACGAGGAAATAGATGTTAAGGACTCAACCATTCTCTTTCAAAGTGTAGAGGATACATCGGCAATCAAAAGGGCAATCATTCAAGGCAATTACATCTACCAGCCTTTGATCAAACAAAGGAAAATCATTCACAGTAGCTACCCAGCCCAGACGGTGGTCAAAAATTGAGCAGATGAAAGTTGTACGAGTTGTGAAGCAGGTATGCAGTTTTGTACCTGATTTATGTTTGTGATGATAATATGAAACTTCTTGATGTTGGCATTAATTGGAAAGAATCTTCATGTAAATTGTGATTAGAGTTACTGTTTGAAGATTTAAAAAAAAACACCAAAGGAATAAGTTTGTATTAACTTATTTGTTGGTACACACACTTGGTAAAACAATTCAAACACTAGAAATGATTTTGGGTGAGTAAAAACACTTGGCTTTATGTTTTTAAAAAAACATCAAAGGAATAAGTTAATTAACTTATTTGTTGGTACACACACTTGGTAAAACAATTCAAACACTAGAAATGATTTTGGGTGAGTAAAAACACTTGGCTTTATGTTTTACGTATATTTTTATTAAATTACAGATGGATCCATTTCGGCTGTTACGCCATCATCAGTGTATTATTACTGTAAAACATAAATTACCGTAAAACATAAAGCCAAGTGTTTTTACTCAGCCAAAGTCATTTTTTTTTTTTTTTTTTTTTTTTTTTTTTTTTTTTTAATTAGAAAATCACTTAGATACCTACTTGAACTTTTTTTTCATTCCTCCAAAATCTTTTGATTGCCTACTTGATATGGCTTCCAGTCGATGTCGGTTGACTGTTTCTTCATTGTACAAAGTGAGGTCAGGTAATACTACTAAACGTTTAGTATAATTTATAGTTATCATATACATATAAGTTGTTATTAATAAATGTTGTTTCATATTATTTAATTGGATTTTATTTCCCAAAGAGAAATCGAAAGTGTGAGCACATTCTTACTGTTATACGAACTTTTTCCTTGCCTTTTTCATATTTCATTTCAAGGAAGTAGCATCTTATCACCAGCATAAATACGTTTGAATGTGAAGTGCGTATTCCTTTGATTTCTCAAGTATGCTACCTCTTCATTTGTTTTTACCATGTTGATGTTGATATCACCCATTCAGTTTCAGAAATAGAAAATTATTTAATTATGATTTTGTAAAATGTTATCTTTTATAAAACATTTGATTTCAAATTCCTAGAGGAGTATTTCAAAAATTGTGATACATCATATAAATATTTGTATTTGCTATTGAACATTTTTTGGTGTCATTTTATTAGGTAGAGTGTATAATTTGATTTTATATATTTTTAAGCAATATTTTTTTCTTTTTACCCCGAATTCAGATTTAATTAACTTTAACCCTACTGCCTAATGGGCTATCCTTTTGCTTGTATAAGAACCTTTTTGTTTCTGTTTAAGCTAAGCGTTAAGCTTGGTTCTGTAATTTCCCCCCCTTAGTGTTAAGCCTTATTTGTGTGCTTCACTCTCTACCTTTAGTTTTGTCCGTTGACATGTTATTATTATACCTGTTGTTCTTTTGTTCACTTACAATATCTTGGTGTTCTCTCTACCTCTTATTATTCCTCACAGTGTATTCTGTTTCACCCAAGCTGGCAGATACCAAACATCTCTCATGGTGGGTCGAGCGCAGCTCTGACCTAAAATATTACAGTTTTCTCCCCGTAGGGACTCGAAAACTGGTATTTTGGGTCAAGCAAGCTCGACCCACCATGAGAAGCACCCCATTCTCCCCTGCTCGTCAGACCATGCCTTCCCCCCCTTTTCCCCATCTAAATGAACTTGGCAACACTGTAAACTAGGAATTGGACGCCATGATGAAATTGAACCAAGCTGGTACTTGTCAGTGTGAGCATGAATTTAAAGCTGGCAAGCCTTTAAGTGGGTGGGTCGAGCTTGCTTGACCCAAAATACCAGTTTTCGAGTCCCTACGGGGAGAAAACTGTAATATTTTAGGTCAGAGCTGCGCTCGACCCACCATGAGAGATGTTTGGTATCTGCCAGCTTGGGTGAAACAGAATACACTGTGAGGAATAATAAGAGGTAGAGAGAACACCAAGATATTGTAAGTGAACAAAAGAACAACAGGTATAATAATAACATGTCAACGGACAAAACTAAAGGTAGAGAGTGAAGCACACAAATAAGGCTTAACACTAAGGGGGGGAAATTACAGAACCAAGCTTAACGCTTAGCTTAAACAGAAACCAAAAAGGTTCTTATACAAGCAAAAGGATAGCCCATTAGGCAGTAGGGTTAAAGTTAATTAAATCTGAATTCGGGGGACTGGAGGAAGAGGCGATAGGCCGAAAATAATGCTTTAGGAAGGAAGATGCACATTTCCAATTTCCCCGCTTTAAGATAACATCTAATGGGACCAAATTGTGAGCTAATTTAGAGTTAACTGCAGAGCGGAAACTACCTGCGGAAGCCACTATACCTGCGCTGGCAAGTGCTGTGGAAATCCATTTGGCAATCACAGCCCGTGAAGCAGGCTTTACTTTACCTCTGGATGAAAGGAACAGGGAAGTAAGCTGCAGAGATCCGCAACGCTGTTGACGGAGGGACAGCAGTAACTCGATCCAGAAAACAATATTCCAGAGCTGATTGGAGCTGTTAGGGGACAGTTGCCAACCCGATTGGGAACCTGAATAAGAGTCGGTCTTTGACCCGAAGGCTGGCCAAAAAATGATATTTGGTGGAGACCGCTGGAAATGGGCCTCCGAGACATGTAGTAAGGTAAGGTCGTGCACCCTGCGCCCAGATGCAAGGAGGAGCAGCATAGCAACATGCCGGGAAACTTGGAAGAAACTAGCCCTATCGGGGGGGTTAGACACAATCCATTGGCACAGGTGGTCAATGTTCCATATCTTCCTTTCTTCTTTCCTAGGGTAAGAGGCCAGAATACCTTTGATCATTCTTGAGACCGCTGGGTGGGAAGAAGTGGCTAAGGACAATTCAGGGCTGATCCAAGTACATATCACGGACTTGTGAAGTTTAATAGAGGCTGGGGAAAGATTGAGAGAAGATCGAAGGAAAGCTAAAAAACGAGCAACATCCGCTGGGGATGGGCGAGATGGATTGATCGACTGAGATTCTGCCCATTCTACCCATCTACGCCAAGGTTGGCGATAAGTCTTAAGAGTTGATGGTCTCCATGCGCCCTTCAGAAGGCCTATTTCTCCGGAGGACCAAGAGTTGACTAGAGTGGCCCACCCCGTATTTTCCAGACTTCCAGCACTATATCTTGAACATTTGGTGGGGGGAGTCCCGAGGACAGGTCGACTAGCACCGGTTGTGACATTTTCAATCTGATTGGGGCATCCAAGGCCCTCGCTTTGATCTCTGACCTCCAAAATGTTCTCTTCCACCGCGGTGCAACTAGGAGGAACACACCCGACGAGGACACCAGCTTCCTTAGTACCAGTGGAATGAGAGGCGGCGGTGGGAACACCCACGCCAGTCTGAAGTTCCATGGCACTGCAAAAGCATCCACGAGCTGGGCTTGAGGGTCTAGTGGGTCGAGCGTCCCGTAGCATTGAACCACTGCCGACCGCTGGGATGCGAAAAGGTCTATAGACGGGAGGCCCCACCTCTTGAAAATTAGGTTTGTTGCAGCCGGTAACAGGTGCCACTCTGGTGGGCTTTTGTTTCGCGAAAGGCAATCTGCCAAAGTGTTGTAAGTCCCTGGTATACGTACTGCTTTTATTGTGGACCTGAGGGAGAGAACCAACGAGAGTAGGCGAAAGGTTTCGTGGTGGAGTACGGGCGATTGAAGACATCCTTGTTTTCTGATCAGTCCCGCAACTACGGCGCTGTCGGTCAACAGAGTGATTGAGCGATTCAGGAAGAGATGAGGAAGCGTCTCTATCGCCCATCTGACTGCAAAAAGTTCCCGGAGGTTGATGTGCCAACCCCTCTCGTCGGGTAACCACTTCCGTGAGACGCCGTTGGACCCCTCGATGAAGGCTCCCATGCCCCAATCGGAGGCGTCGGTTGACAAGACGGTCACTTTCTGAGGAGATGCGTAAGGGGCACCGTCTCCTAAATGCTTTAGCCACTTCCGTGAGACGCCGTTGGACCCCTCGATGAAAGCTCCCATGCCCCAATCGGAGGCGTCGGTTGACAAGACGGTCACTTTCTGAGGAGATGCGTAAGGGGCACCGTCTCCTAAATGCTTTATCCACCAACCTAAGGCCACCCTTGCCGCCGGGGAAATCGGTCTTCGGAGTAGGGGTTTTTCGCGGGGGAGAGATCTGGCGGCAATCTGTAGGGGACGAAGGTGAAGCCGTCCCAAAGGGACCGTGAACGCTGCAAAATTCAGCAGCCCGACAATCTTTTGTTGTGTGCGAAGAGACCATGTTGGGCGATCTAACAGCGCTTGGATGATCCGAGATATGCTTTCTCGCTTCTTTGTTGGGAGGCTGACGTACTGGGATACTGTGTCCCAAACTAGACCGAGGAAGGTCCTCCTTTGAGAAGGGGAGGTCTCGGACTTCTGGAAATTGACTTGCCATCCAAGGGAGAGAAGGAGATCTAGGGTTAATTGAGTGTGCAGTTCGAGGGAGGCCGGAGAGCTCGCAGCAATAAGGAAATCGTCGAGGTAGACAATAATCCGGATGCCTTGACTCCTTAGAACAGACGCAACCCAATTCGTTAGTTGACTGAACGCCTGCGGTGCAGACGCGAGGCCGAACGGGAGACAGGTCCAAGCGTAAGTTGTCTCTCCGAATCGGAAGGCTAGAAAGCGTTGGTGGCCCTCCTTCACTGGCAGATGACAATAGGCGTCGGAAAGGTCGATTTTCGCCAGGAAGTCGTTCGGTCGAAGAAAGGCAGGGACCTTGAGATGATTTAGAAGCCGAAACCGTCGAAGCTTTAGGAAACCGTTCAGGTGACTTAAGTTGAAAATGGGCCGTGGTGATCCGTTCGCCTTGAGGCGAATGAACATGGTTGAGAGGAAACCGGATGGGGTCGATATTGGCGCCACAATTCCTTTTCTTAGTAATTCCTCTACCACCATACACATGCTCGATGACCAGGGGGTTGATAGTCCTGGGGGAATGGAACTTTGGATGTTCCGAAGAGCAGGCCGGCTTCCGAAGGGAAGACTGTAGCCCGAAATCAGAGAGACCAATTGATCGGGGGCGCCAAGGGCAATCCAATTCTCTACGTGGTCTCGAAGTTGTCCCGCTCTGAATTCCCCCTGTTGACTTTCAGGACCTTTTCTTGACCGGAAACGACTGCCGTGAGCTCCGAGGCCGGCGGTCGTGGATGCGTTCAGTTGATTTCCACGAGGGTTTGGTCCGCGTCGGTTTTCCCTTATCTTCATCCGTTCAGGTGACTTAAGTTGAAAATGGGCCGTGGTGATCCGTTCGCCTTGAGGCGAATGAACATGGTTGAAAGGAAACCGGATGGGGTCGATATTGGCGCCACAATTCCTTTTCTTAGTAATTCCTCTACCACCATACACATGTTCGATGACCAGGGGGTTGATAGTCCTGGGGGAATGGAACTTTGGATGTTCCGAAGAGCAGGTCGGCTTCCGAAGGGAAGACTGTAGCCCGAAATCAGAGAGACCAATTGATCGGGGGCGCCAAGGGCAATCCAATTCTCCACGTGGTCTCGAAGTTGTCCCGCTCTGAATTCCCCCTGTTGACTTTCAGGACCTTTTCTTGATCGGAAACGGCTGCCGTGAGCTCCGAGGCCGGCGGTCGTGGATGCGTTCAGTTGATTTCCACGAGGGTTTGGTCCGCGTCGGTTTTCCCTTATCTTCACGAGGTGCGTAGTTCGTTCTAGGAACTTTAGGAGGCGCCCCTGAAGGGGAGGGACCTGCAGCTCGTCGTTTGAGCTGGTGGACCCCGAACGATCGGGCCCTCTGGGCAGGAGGAGTTGGGACTTTGGCCAAACTTTCTTCGTGAAAGAGATGAGTCTTGGAGGGGGGAATCGCACTAATGGTTCTCTTAATTGCCGAGTCCGCCGGCAGCAGAAGTTTTCGCCGTTCTTGAATGACCTCCGCCCTCTTCCCACAAGTATATTGGAGCAGATGAGCGGAAGTGGTCTTGAAGAGGGACTGCTACTCTTAATTGCCGAGTCCGCCGGCAGCAGGAGTTTTCGCCGTTCTTGAATGACCTCCGCCCTCTTCCCACAAGTATATTGGAGCAGATGAGCGGAAGTGGTCTTGAAGAGGGACTGCTCACCAGTGAACAGTTTCTTAAAAAGAGGCTCGGCTGCGGGGTTCAACTTCACCATTTCCTTTCTCGCCGCCTGGAACGCATCACGTTGGGCAAGTAACCCAAAAGAAAGGTTACATAGAACCCGTTCAAAATTTCTGAGATTGGACTCTGCAATCTTGTTAGAGCAGATAAGAGAAGGATTGGCTATCAGGGGTTGGAAAGGGGCAGCATGTTTGAGAGCATTCTCCGCGTCCACGTACCGAATCCTGTCCCAGCCAGAAGAGTCCAGACTCTGGCATCTGATCAGGTCTTTGACTAAGACCTCGGGCGCCTCCGGGTACCGTGGGGCCAGTTCGATAGTTTGCGCTGCAAAGTCAGACATATCAGGCGACCTAGGCGGATCAAGGACCTCCTCCTCCGGAAACCATGGATCTTCAGTGGGGGGTGGAGAAGAGGCTTCATCCTCTCCGATGCCCGAGATGTCATCAGCATAGTCTTCCACTGAGGATTCGCTTCTACGGCTTTGAGGGGGATTCCGTAGAAGCTCAGTAATGCTCGCTTGAAATTCCAAGAATCTATCTTCAAAAGCAGCCAATCTGTCCGTCACGGGTTTTAGCTGTTGATTGACAACCTGAATAACCGCGGGCCGACTTGGGGATAAGGATTCATAGCTGGGGGCTCTAATTTCCGAAGATGCGCTTGGGGCATCATTGTCAGCAACCACTATAGGCGACCCATTTCCTAAAACTTTGCAGGCTGACTCTCTACACAGAAACAATGGCTTCAGAGGCCTGATAGATTCCAAGAAGGCGTCAAAGTCCTCTCTGGAAGGTCTCAGTGCCAACGCAAAATCAGCTGGTGAGTAGATTAAGGCACGACCCACGGGCCAGGTGAACAGGGAGGCTTTGAGGTGTTTGAAGCTTCGTTCAGAGATAGAACGGGCGTCAGGGTCATATGCAAGGCACAGATCAACCGTTGGGATGGCAAATCTCAATTTGTTACGGTCGGGTTTAGGGTCAACCGGAATGGAACTTGACACAGGCCACGCCGACCAACCTTGGGGAAATTTAGCACGGATGATGTCCTTGACCCTTTCATGAAAGGGGTTTCCCGTAGGAGTGGCCACCAGGGCACCCAGAGTTGTCATCTGTGAACAGACAACCAGGACAAGGATCAGAATCGAGCAATACTCGAAGATTTTCGCCTAGAGAGGCAGTGCAGCCATTACCCTAAGATCAGTAGTGAGCCGACCATGGTCCGTCGCGGAGCCGACAGTGACCCGTCGCGGAACCGACATTGACCCGTCGCGGAACCGACAGTGACCTGTCACGGAAACGACAGTGACCCGTCGGGAAAACCAAAATTGATAAGACACTGAGCCGACGATGAAAAGACATCGAGCCGACACTGAGCCGACGATGAAAAGGCATCGAGCCGGCAAAGATAAGTTGCTGAGCCGACATTGAATAGAAGTCAAGCCAGACCGAGCCCACACAGCGGAGAGAAGGGAAGGCCATAGGGGAAGAAACCGACAGTGATCCGATGCGGAAACGACAGTGACCCGTCGGGAAAACCAACATTGATAAAACACTGAGCCGACGATGAAAAGACATCGAGCCGACACTGAGCCGACGATGAAAAGGCATCGAGCCGACAAAGATAAGTTGCTGAGCCGACATTGAATAGAAGTCAAGCCAGACCGAGCCCACACAGCGGAGAGAAGGGAAGGCCATAGGGGAAGAATTCCCGGGCAGGCGAGCAGCAAGGCTGACACCGACGGGGGGGGAGGGCCCAAAACGTGGAGGGCCCAAGGGGCAAGACCTCAGGGAAGAGTGAAGCTCAGAGAGGCAGTCACCAGGGCAAGGCAAAAAGAAAATTCGGAGAGATTTGAACCCAAGCACTCCAGCGTCCTTGATTAATAAGTCGAGCGCCTTGACCACTCGGCCAAGCTGCAAGAAGGAACACTTACCTCGGCCATGATATAGCCGCAACAGAGACCACAATAGGGCCAAGGTCCAAAGAAAAGAACACGTGCAAGGGCAAGGCAAAAAGAACATTCGGAGAGACCTGAACCCAAGCACTCCTGCGTCCTTGATTAATAAGTCGAGCGCCCCGACCACTCGGCCACGCTGCAAGAAGGAACACTTACCTCGGCCATGATATAGCCGCAACAGAGACCACAATAGGGCCAAGGTCCAAAGAAAAGAACACGTGCACAGCAGCAGAAGGTGCCACAACGTATAAATCCACAAATTAAAAGTAGAAAACAAAAAATTTCACTAAAAACAATTTTACTTTGCTACAAAATCAACGATTTTCAGTAACAACAAAAGGAGCACAGGTCCGACAGGCACGGGAAAACAGAATACACTGACTACAACGTATAAATCCACAAATTAAAAATAGAAAACAAAAAATTTTACTAAAAACAAATTTTACTTTGCTACAAAATCAACGATTTTCAGTAACAACAAAAGGAGCACAGGTCCGACAGGCACGGGAAAACAGAATACACTGACAAGTACCAGCTTGGATCAATTTCATCATGGCGTCCAATTCCTAGTTTACAGTGTTGCCAAGTTCATTTAGATGGGGAAAAGGGGGGGAAGGCATGGTCTGACGAGCAGGGGAGAATGGGGTGCTTCTCATGGTGGGTCGAGCGCAGCTCTGACCTAAAATTGAAAGTTTTACTAGCATTCCATTTTGATTACTGTGCTAATGCTAAAAGACTAGTCAACAAGTCAACTGTAATTCTTGAGAAGGTATAATAAAGCATAGATTATTTTTCGGCTCAGATTTAGGAAGTTTCTAAGAATCTAAATCTTTTGATTTTGATATTATTTTTCAACTTATTAGTCTGATAATTAGTGGTGAGTTGTAAGTATAGTTATATCACAAACATCAGTTGACCATCAGTATCCACAAGGTTCAGTTTAATCATCATGTGGGCAGTACCGTAACCAGGTACTACCATCTGTAACTTCACTGTAGTTAAAGAGTTGCAAGACTTTGAAAATACTAACTAAACTAATAATCATCTGAGTGTTTGATCAAAAAACACTCTGAAGCTACAAAAGGTGTTTAGATCTGATCATAAATAAAACAAGGGAGAAGAAAGGGTGATTGAAATTTTGTTTCTCCCATTCAGTTTCAAACATTTACTTTAATAACTATGGTGATACAATAACTCCCCAGAAAACATCATCATAGCTGTTAACTTTAGTGTATTTATTATGGTGATTTTTGTGTTTTAGATTTGATGATAGATGCAATGAAGTAACTTGGAAGGAACTCTATATTGTCCTGAGACAATGAAACAATAATGACAAAAACTTTGAATGAATATCGTGTGAAAAAAATTGAGTCTATTGGTAAAATGACAGTCATGAATCAAGAAGAGATAATGACCAACACCAAAACAGTGCAGCAAGGTTTGGAAGCATTGAAAAATGAACATACGTCCATTCTGAACAGTCTAAGTGAAACTCAACATGGCGGTCCTGTGGAAGAAGAGAAACGCAACATGGTTAAGAACTCATTGGAAATTATTGAACTAGGTAAATATAATGAACAAAAATTTGATTGATAGAGGTGTGTGGTTTTAGCACATAAAATTTTAGGCTTAGGAGTCTAGCATATAAAGATTCTATAAAAGAGAAAAATTGTACTTTTTCCCATAGATACTTAGGCCATAATATATTGGTTAGGACATTCATGATCTTATGGTTTAAAAACATTGCATGGCCTAAGGTAAAACACCCAGTCATCGACACCCTTAAGGATTTTTTCATTTTTAATTTGCTATAACTCGTCCATTTATTGAGGTAATTAATCGTTTTATGAAGGTTCCTTCTCCCTGTGTATGTGAGACGATAAAAGTGTAAAGTAGCAGTTGTTTAATCAAATTTATCAAAAATCAAATCATGAATCTTTGTGGTAAAGCAGAGAGCTTTTTCACAACTTTCGTGGGTATCACAGCATAACTAATTGCATCCTTTACTATTAGTTTTCATCTAATCGTATCATCAATTTAAACTGGTAACGCCGCCACTGGTCGGTACTCGATTAAAATAGCTACTCACTTTGTCCTCACGCGGCTGAGTGATCCCGGACTCCAGAGCCAAAAAAACTTCGACCTCGCCGGGAATCGAACCCGGGACCTCCAGTGCAAACCTAGTGTGATACCCACTCGGCCACGGAGGTAGCAGTTGTTTCATTAATAAGACGGGACGATAAGACCATAGCAGTTACAGTTCCCTCTGTCAAACCTCTTAAAAAAAAAAAAAAAAAAAAAAAAAAAAAACCCATGTTCAACGGGAGAGAGCTCCGCTTTTCATCCATCCTGTGAGGAAAAAAGATAGAATAGAATTCAGAGTTGAGTGGTAGAGATTGCCTCTGGCAATAATTTCGCCCTTTGTTTGTAATTGTTGTATTTTGTACTTGGTTATAACCAATAAAGAGTCTCATTATTATAAGAATATGCTTCATTTTATACGGATAGAATGAGACTCAAAAGGTCCTTTACCCCCGCAGTCTAAATATGTAAAAAAAAACTTCTGTACAAAATAACTTTATTTTTAAATTTATTAAGCCCAATAAATAAACTTATAACTATGAAATTCAATCAACAAAACTTGCGGTAAAAAAAAACCTCTCAACTTATTTATTTAATTTATTAGATTTTTAGAAAGATTTTCAGCACTTACCGGAATCGTTTCCTCTTAGAACTGGTCAAGGTCACCGCTTGGGTCGTCTGTCCCAACGCTGCTGATACAGAGCTAGGTATAGGTTATAGGAGCAGTATGACAGAGAAACAAAATAGGGATGTATTTTGTAACTCTTTCGTCTGCTAATGTTATATCACGCTTTTATCGGCTCTACGTAAGATTTTATCGGCTAATACTTCTTCTACCGTTTCAATCAAATCAAATTTTTGTGTCTGGAAAAATGTGCCTTTGATGAAACGGACACGGAAAATTTTTGTGTCTGGAAAAATGTGCCTTTGATGAAACGGACACGGAAAATTTTTGTGTCTGAAAAATGTGCCTTTGATGAAACGGACACGGAAAGATGAGAAATCAAGCTTTTATCATCTGTCCTTTGCCGCTATTTCAAAACCAACTCCTTAAGCTGTGTCCACACACGGGCGACCTCGTCGATCGATGTCGACTGAAACCGTACACTGCCTTGACAACATAAATTCACCTCTTCACCTCGTCGATCGACATTGTGTGGACACAGCTTTAATTTCGGTGATGTGACGTTTCCAAACAATACCCACTGGTCCACATAAGAAAAATGTCTATCCGGATTCCGGATAGAATCGTGATAAATTGATAGAATCGTGATAGAAGCCTAAGTAGGGGAGGCCTGTAGGTATAGTATAGGTACTTGATAGGGGCCATAAAGATACCAAATTAATTAATGTAAGTAGATTAGTTGACAATAGATACCTACCGCACCCCAAAACTACGCTGATAAAATCAGTAACAATAAATTTGCAAAGTATCTGCTACAGAGCACGAAATATAATAGCTAGGCAGAGGCAACATAGCATTAATTAGTAATAATAATCATTACCGGTAATAGATAACCATGCATTTACATCTACAGTCATACTAGGACGTAGCCGACCTAGGTACCTAATGACCTGTAATCTGTAATAATTATTAATTGACTAAATCAATAACCTACACAAATTATGTGCATAATAAATCATATGCTAAGTAATTGAAGTACCTACTACCTAGGCAAAACCGTAAATGTTAAAAAGCTAATGTAAGATTTCCAAAGTTGGAGAGAGGGGAGGGGCAGAGTACGAACACGAAGAGGAAGAGGGGGAGGAGAGGGCGGGGGAGGAGGAGGAATCTGTACTGGCGGTGCTGGTAGGTTTGGACTTGATGAGTTGGTCGTATGGTCTGAGAATAGAAAAAAAGATGATAAAAAAAGTTAGAAGAAAGTTACAAGATTTAACACTTTTTCATTTGCTTGGCTGAACAAACAAACTAAGTTCTAACTTTTAACTTTTGGGCACCTAAGGGCCACTGGTATGAAGATGTTTGATTTGAATATTCTTTCACATTAGTTAGTGTAATCTTAAGGAGTGTCCACTGTGCAGTCCACACATAGTCCACTATGTGTAGACACAATTTTAGGGGTGCAATAGTCCTACATACTGGACTCTGCACACTTTAATTTCGTCAGGAAAGACCCCCAATTCAATGTAATGTGACACAGCTTTAGCATCACTCACCTTAAAATATTGGACACAATTCTATTCTTATTTGAACATGTACTGGTTGAAGACACAGTGGCAGATGAAGAGGGTAAAGAGGACGTGCTATAATGGGGGCAACGGGGACGGAAGAGGACAATTATCTCAACTATGTATACCTCAGCATATGTTAGCATGTCCCCCTCTTGATTTCTATTGAGGTGAAGAGGTTTCGTTAGAGCGAAAATAACAATCATTGAACGAAGGAAGTGAAATTCAAGTTTTAACGCGACAATTTTGCATTTACCTACTTTCTTTCACCATAACTTTCGAAGTCTCAAACGGTGAAACACCGAATGTTTCACATAAAAACGACTGTGAAAATTTTTATAAAACCGTTCTTTGTTCAAAATTTAGTAAAAATTTTCAAAAGAGTAAAAATTTTCCACATTAACTTTGGGCTTGATTGGGCCCCTGAGAAGCCCATAGGGGACTATTGTCTCATTCTGGCAGTAACAGCCTAGCCCATTCACATGGTTTCTCCTATCCTAACCCCCTCTTCAATTCCACTACAATGTTACAGTTCCCTCGATCATTTGTTTTTTTCTTCTTCTTCTTCTTCTTCTTCTTCTTCTTCTTCTTCAGAACAAAGCTAAGTAACTTGATAAGATGAAAACCTACCTCCAGACTGAGGTAACACAGGCTCATTGTCATCTCCCGATAGTCTATTACTGGAATCTGCCGCACACGCTGAACCAGGCTCTGATTTGATTGTCTGTGAAACAACATGGAAACACAAGAACATTGATTAAATAGGAGTGAAAGCAAAGAGAAAATTTGGATTCCAATCCTGATGTATATATAGTTGGGAAACAAGTAGTAAAAAAAGTAAATTTATGGCTTTTAAAAGTGCAATAGTCCTAAAATAAAATGGATGCAGTACATAAGGGATCAGGAAGAGACTGCGTTAACATAATGGCTTTTAGAAAAATTCATGTGGGCTTTAAAAATCCAAGTCTTATGTTTTTTTTTTTTTTTTTTTTTTTTTAGGAAAAGCATAGCATTACTTCAAGGCAAGGTATCTGAAATTCTGAACCTATCAGTCCATGACTGAATCTCTCATTACCTTGGGTCTAGGTGGAGGCCCAGGTGGGTCTATTAGTAGTGTAACCACACTCGTATTGTCTGCCCGTGTCCTCGAGTTCCTCCACTTCTCAATAGCCTCATCCACCAAACATTTGGATGGGTTAATCCAGTTGTTGCTTTGAGCCATCTCTGTCTGCTCATTGCGGACTTCTGCAATGAAAGAAATCAGACAGTCTAATTAGTTTGGATTGGAAGGTAGTGTGCCTGCTTTGTAAGCACTACGTTAGGAGTATGATTCCCTCTCTAGGTAAACTTTAGCCCGAAGTTTGAAGGTATAGGTAATACAGAATAATGAATAATTTATTACCTATTTGTTACAAATCTTGTTACTCAATCAATACACCTTTTTTTACGACTGACGAAACGAATTTTTCTTCGGCACGATTTTTTTTCCCGTAATAAAGAATTAGTGTATAAAAAGATTTAGTGTGTCCGCACTGCCAACGTAAAAAAATAACTTTGGACGAAGAAAAATTCGTGCAGTGTGAACGGGCTGTAAAAGTAGGGGCATATTCTATTCTGTAAAGGGGTCCACTCAACAAAAGAAAAATAAATGTAAGAATAATAACTCTTTTAGTATATTTTAATTACAAAGATTAAATAGTAGAAAGAAAAAACATTTTTCTCTCTCTCTTACATTTAACAATAGAACATTTTTCTTTTACATGAACAATAATAATACCTATATTGTGTACCTTAACCTTTGCAAAAGTTGTGTTTAAAAAGCCAATTTCCTTCAACATAAAAATAAACATTCCAATCTTTGTTTAAAAATAAATGAAAATAAACTATGGCATGTTTTATTTTCCACTTTGAATTTATCAATTCAAAGTTCAAAGTTTCTTCAATAATTATTTTGATAGATACTACTAATATCTCAACAGCTTTTATGATACTATCGGGAAAAGTCCAGTTGTTTTGGTAGATAGTGAATGTCGGGCTATTGCTACAATACCAAGAGCTTTCCAAAACAAAGTAGCTACACTGTAAACACTGTAAATAATAGTGATAAACTCGAGTAACAGTCAGGAAGTAAACAGCAAATTCACAGAAGAAAATAGTACCCATTGAATGGGTGAAAATACAAACAACAGTAAAATTTGATCCCTTTTATAATAGTCAAATACACTTATCAATCCGTGGTTAAAATAAATTTTAGAAACAGAGCAAGAGCAATTTGGTTAGCTTTATTTTGGGTTTCACCAAGGGTTGAAGATTTTTAAACCCGTGTAATGCCCGACACTCACGCTCAGACCCGTCTGACAGACCTAGCTCTATCAGACCGTCTGAAGTTTCCTGGAACACGTTTCAGCGTGAGTGAGAGTGAGCGGCTGGTATAAAGTACCAAGAGAAACAAAAGTATGTACCTATTAAATCAATTAATAAGCCCATTTGTAGTTTGTAGACAAAATACATATTCGGTTGTAGTGAATCATTACAACTTGAATTAAAATTGGTAACAATAGAAAATACTCGTTAATTATTATTATTTTTTACATTGCCAATTTCCAGTAGCAGACCGGTATAATCCAATCCGTAGGAATAAATAAATAAATAAATACTTAAAACAATTTGTTCAAGATTCTTAAAGCACAAATAAATAATAAAAAAATCTTTAGAATCTTTAGATAAAAATAAATAAATAAATAAAACAAAGGGAATTCGGCTATAAATAAAAATATATCAGGTCCTTGGTGAAACCCGAAACTAGAATTCCATTCACATTTCACACCTCTCATCTCTCAAAATTCTCAGATATTCAGAACACCCAAACCACCCAATTAGCGGCTCATTCTTATCTCTTATTCCACCTCAACTTCTTACCCCCCAGTGGCGACGCAAGACACTTTGTTTTATTTTTAACAACAGAGAAAATTACAATTGACAAGCAACAAACAAAAGATAGGTAAATTAATTAAATATTCTCTTAAAATACCAATTGAAATACTTGGTCTAGACATCTTGAAGTTTGAAAGTATAGGTAATACAGAATAATGAATAATTTATTACCTATTTGTTACAAATCTTGTTACTCAATCAATACACCTTTTTTTACGACTGACTTGGACTTGAACCATAAACCTTCAGATCTGGAAACCAGTACACCACTGAAGTTGGTTACATACCAGTAAAATGAACAATATCCACAGCATCCTGAGCAGATAACATGTTCCACAGTCCATCGGTACCAAATATGAGGCACTTGTGTTGAGCAGTGTCCATTTCAATTACTCCCACATCAGGCTCAGGAGATACAACAAATGTATCAAGCTCTGAGTTGTAACTCCAAAAATCACCTAGGAGAGAGATTTGAAAATGCATGAGTTAATAATGATAATAAAAATAAATTAACTGCAAGGATTTTCTTATTTGCAATAATTAAGAAATGGTAAAAAATAAAATAAAAACTTTTCTCTCAATATAATTTTAAATTTATTTAATTTTTGTTTCCTGCTAGAGGAAAACAAAACTTACCAAGTGATCTAGCTACAGCCAGAAAGGGGATTTCATCAAAAGCTGTAGATCTCCTCACAGGGCCCTTATGTCCTATTTTTGGTCGGTTCCATACCACTCTGGGTACACCATTTTTTCGAACTACTTTGCCCCCTGAAAATAAAAGAAACAACAGATCTTAGTGACTTTAATAAGTTTAACTAGACCAGTGTAGATGCTAGATACTTTTTTTTTTTGTTGCTGTTTTGTAAAATGACAACTTTGTTAATTGACTAATGTGGTACAGTACTTACCAGCTTTTGTAATTCTTTTAATTTCTTCCGGACATTCAGGCTTGTGTTCTTTTGTTAACTCTAAACATTTCCATGATTTATCATTTTCATCTTGATAGCCAAGTACCAACATAGAATCTCCAACGTGACCTACATAGATTTTACTTTTCATTATAAAAGCTACAGTTGCTGTTGTACCGGAGGTACTTGGTAATCCTGATTGAGTTCGCTGCCAATTAGCTGAAACAATAAAACACGAGTTTCATTTCAATATTAAAATAATCAGTTATTTTTTCTCCTCCTTGACATTGATAGCATAAAGAATTATTACACCCTCATGGATCATGGAAATTTATTTCCTTTTCTAATACTGAGCATTTTAGGCCCAAATCAAAATATAGAAAATCAAAGCAGCTAAAATAGGAAAATTTTTCCCTAAATATTGCATTTAGATTGAAATACATACCTTCAAACAGAAAATGGAGGGAGAGGGGACCCAAACAAAATTTAGGTCATTACTCATACATTAGACAATTATTGTGTAACCATGAATTAACCACTACCTACCCATTTTACTTTGAAGATAGATAGGATCCCATTGGAAATACTTACCTTGGTCCTTCCACATAGCTTGGTGTGTATTGATGTATCCTTCATGGATAGCATGTAACACATCGTCGTCGTTATCCATTTTACTTTGAAGATAGATAGGATCCCATCGGAAATACTTACCTTGGTCCTTCCACATAGCTTGGTGTGTATTGATGTATCCTTCATGGATAGCATGTAACACATCGTCGTCGTTATCAGACCAGAATGATTTCTGTTGTACAATGGAATCTAATAGATGTTCTTTAGCGTATGTTGCAGCCTCGACACCACCATGTCCGTCAAAAATACCAAAGAATGCGTATTCCAAATCGTTGAAGTCTTCTGTTTGTTGATAAGCCACAGAAAACATATCCTCCATATATTTTCTGCCTCCTTGATTACAATGTCCTGTTACACGTAAATTTACTCCGATTCCAGACATTTCTAATGCAATTTACAAACTACCGAGGAGAAAACACACAAAAGAAACACCAATATCACATCAAGCACATTGAAAAAAGGACTAAAAGAAAAAGCTCATATTTCTAAAAAATCGTTAAAAGTCACATTTCAAAAGATAAAGATAAATAAACCAGAAAAATTGGCGATTGGCAACTTTCTACAAAAATCATATGAAAAAATCCTTCAACTTTTCATCATGACGTAAAAAGTTATGAGCAATGCATTGTGGGAAAAACTTTCACTGATGCAGTGTTGCAACATCTCGTGTCCCGATCTCGAAATGAATGAACGAAGTGAGTTCCATGTTTTTTACCTCGACGATTTTGCATTTAAATTTGTGAAGCTGCCCGGTGGTTTTCCCAATATTCTCGAACCTTTTGTCCGATTTGGAATAATTTCGGCAAAAATGATCAGAAAGGAAATTTTCTCAAATTACCTTCAGATTTCGGATCCGATGGGTAGGTATTAGGTATCTCCAATCGTAGAGGTGTCTTCTAGAAGTTCTGAGATTTTTTTGTAGGTACCGGTGAAAATTCTGAAGAAAAAAAAATGTGACTCTCCTTTTGGTATTTTTTTTTTTTTTCAATTTTACAGAAAACATTCAACAGTCTTATATCGATTTAAAACTCAAAACTCACTTCGCTCGTTCTGAAGCAATGTTGCCAGTAAAAAACCTCTGAAACAAAAACCTCCGATTTTTTTATAAAAAAAAAACAAAAAAATAGCAAGCTTCTCACACATACGACGATAACAGCTGATATATGACTAACTTCTGCAATCTGCATTCAAACTCAAAAAGTTGGGAAAGCGGAGGATCTGGCACAGGGGAGCGTGTTGAGGACGAGATTTTTGTGGGAATTTTGCTATAAATCCCACCATTAAAAAAAATACCCTGAGGACGATTGAAATTACATGGGATTTTTGTAGGTAGGTAAATATAGGTATGTAGATGTAGGTAAATAGGTGTTTCGATTTTTTTTTTTTTTACATGGGAATTTGGGAAAAAGTGTGGTAATGGTAATGGACGATTTCGACCGTAAAATCTCCAATTAATAAAAAGTTATGAGCAATGCATTGTGGGAAAAACTTTCACTGATGCAGTGTTGCAACATCTCGTGTCCCGATCTCGAAATGAATGAACGAAGTGAGTTCCATGTTTTTTACCTCGACGATTTTGCATTTAAATTTGTGAAGCTGCCCGGTGGTTTTCCCAATATTCTCGAACCTTTTGTCCGATTTGGAATAATTTCGGCAAAAATGATCAGAAAGGAAATTTTCTCAAATTACCTTCAGATTTCGGATCCGATGGGTAGGTATTAGGTATCTCCAATCGTAGAGGTGTCTTCTAGAAGTTCTGAGATTTTTTTGTAGGTACCGGTGAAAATTCTGAAGAAAAAAAATCTGGTGTGAACATCACACGACTTTCTATTACATTTGCAGAATACGTAGGTACCTATTTGAAAAGAAATAGAAAATAAAAAAAAATGTAATAAATGGGAAATTTGTTGACACAGGGGAGTATCGAACCCGTAACTTCTCAACTGTAAGTCGGACAGTTCTAAAAGTTTCACCATTCGATTCGGGCGGAAAGTGCACAGTGCAGTGAAGTGAAGCTAAAGAGAGCTTTTTGTGAAAGTTCAGTCTGTCCATATTTTTATCGATTTTCCATTTTATGACAAAGATTTTTACAAGGACATCTCCTCAAAATACCGCATCAACTATTTGTTAGTCGTCTTTTTTGTTCTGCAGTTTTCTTTTGGAAGAAAATATTACAGTTTTCTCCCCGTAGGGACTCGAAAACTGGTATTTTGGGTCAAGCAAGCTCGACCCACCATGAGAAGCACCCCATTCTCCCCTGCTCGTCAGACCATGCCTTCCCCCCCTTTTCCCCATCTAAATGAACTTGGCAACACTGTAAACTAGGAATTGGACGCCATGATGAAATTGAACCAAGCTGGTACTTGTCAGTGTTTTAAACTTACATTTAGAATCAGAGACTTCCCTCACAAAATTTATTTCAACTTTAATAAAAGACAATAAATACAGAGGAGCTGTATTTATTGTCTTTTATTGACAAATAAAAATAAAAAGTTAGTCAACTTAAGTATGTATTATTTGTAAAAAAAGGAAACTTTTGCACAGAATATAGTAGATTGTTCATATTAAAATTCAGACCCAAAAATGAAATTTAGACTTTCGGCCCTGATGGCCTCTGGAGCTGGAGCTCAAAATGGATATTTCAAAATTTTATTTTTAGGACTGAATTTCAAAATGAATAATTAGTGGGACCTATTTGAAGCATAAATCACCAATCAATATGAGTTTTCCATTTTTGTTGCTTCCCCTATGTGTGAGAGAACAAGTAGGCCATAATGCCGGCCTTGGTTGTTGGATTGAGCTCAAACAGTACTACATTCTTTAAGACCTTTGATATGATGTATCACAAGGGGCTTTTGAGAGAGATAAGAGTAGGTCAATTGTTCTTCAGTTTTTTTTTCCATTTGAAAAATTCACAGTGGTTGTTGAACTCTTTGAACTGACAAGATTGAATAGAAGACGACTGATGCATTTCAACCATTATGGTCTATCAAATCAATTTGAGTGGAAAACAGGATGGAGCAGCCAGAGAAATTACAGGGATGTTTGTTTTTCTTCAAGGATACACTTTGACAAGAATTGGAGTGTCTTTTGGGGTTGTCCTTTCTTGAAAAAGATTTCCCACATTCATTGCAAGTGAATTTACTCACAGTTTCATCAGAGGGAGGCTTCATAGAACAAAGCTTGTGATGTCAACTCAGATTTGACACCTTCATTAGCTTTCCACAGAACTCACACAGCTTCATCTTCCTTGAACTGATCTCGTACCAAGACAGACACACGTTAGGTACCTCAAACAAGTCAATCCAGCAGGGACTATAGAGACATATATTGACTTGATGACAGTAGACAAAAAAGAGTATAGGTATTTTATAGTAGGTAACAGAAAGTACAGAAACACTCACTTGTGACTTGAATTAGCGCAAGAATAAAAAGAGGTTTGAGAAAACTAATTATTAGGTAAGTACCTACGAAAAACGAAATTTTACTTCAAATTCTTCAAAAGTTGTGAGGTCTTGAGAAACAGAAAATAAAATTTATAAAAATTACAAGTCAAAAATAAACAAAGAATTTATGGTGGGAAAGGGACGTTTTATGAAAAGTAAAATCCCATCCCCCTACTGTTGTCATGGGATTTTTCTCGAAAAATCTCGTCCTCAACACGCTCCCCTGTGCTAGATCCGAAAGCGGAAAGTGCACAGTGCAGTGAAGTGAAGCTAAAGAGAGCTTTTTTGAAAGTTCAGTCTGTCCATATTTTTATCGATTTTCCATTTTATGACAAAGATTTTTACAAGGACATCTCCTCAAAATACCGCATCAACTATTTGTTAATCGTCTTTTTTGTTCTGCAGTTTTCCTTTGGAAGAAAATTGAAAGTTTTACTAGCATTCCATTTTGATTACTGTGCTAATGCTAAAAGACTAGTCAACAAGTCAACTGTGATTCTTGAGAAGGTATATTAAAGCATAGATTATTTTTCGGCTCAGATTTAGGAAGTTTCTAAGAATCTAAATCTTTCTTATTAGTCTGATAATTAGTGGTGAGTTGTAAGTATAGTTATATCACAAACATCAGTTGACCATCAGTATCCCCAAGGTTCAGTTTAATCATCATGTGGGCAGTACCGTAACCAGGTACTACCATCTGTAACTTCATTGTAGTTAAAGAGTTGCAAGACTTTGAAAATACTAACTAAACTAATAACCATCTGGGTGTTTGATCAAAATACACTCTGAAGCTACAAAAGGTGTTTAGATCTGATCATAAATAAAACAAGGGAGAAGAAAGGGTGATTGAAATTTTGTTTCTCCCATTCAGTTTCAAACATTTACTTTAATAACTATGGTGATACAATAACTCCCCAGAAAACATCATCATAGCTGTTAACTTTAGTGTATTTATTATGGTGATTTTTGTGTTTTAGATTTGATGATAGATGCAATGAAGTAACCTTGGAAGGAACTCTATATTGTCCTGAGACAATGAAACAATAATGACAAAAACTTTGAATGAATATCGCGTGAAAAAAATCGAGTCTATTGGTAAAATGACAGTCATGAATCAAGAAGAGATAATGACCAACACCAAAACAGTGCAGCAAGGTTTGGAAGCATTGAAAATTGGAAGGAACTCTATATTGTCCTGAGACAATGAAACAATAATGACAAAAACTTTGAATGAATATCGTGTGAAAAAAATTGAGTCTATTGGTAAAATGACAGTCATGAATCAAGAAGAGATAATGACCAACACCAAAACAGTGCAGCAAGGTTTGGAAGCATTGAAAAATGAACATACGTCCATTCTGAACAGTCTAAGTGAAACTCAACATGGCGGTCCTGTGGAAGAAGAGAAACGCAACATGGTTAAGAACTCATTGGAAATTATTGAACTAGGTAAGTATAATGAACAAAAATTTGATTGATAGAGGTGTGTGGTTTTAGCACATAAAATTTTAGGCTTAGGAGTCTAGCATATAAAGATTCTATAAAAGAGAAAAATTCTACTTTTTCCCATAGATACTTAGGCCATAATATATTGGTTAGGACATTCATGATCTTATGGTTTAAAAACATTGCATGGCCTATTATTTATTCCCTTCCCTTTTAGGTTTGAATGAAGCCCAAGTAATGACTGCTCTAGCTGGACATTTACAAAATGTAGAAGCTGAAATATTTATTCCCTTCCCTTTTAGGTTTGAATGAAGCCCAAGTAATGACTGCTCTAGCTGGACATTTACAAAATGTAGAAGCTGAAAAGCAGAAGTTGAGAACACAAGTGAGACGGTTGGTGCAGGAGAATGCCTGGCTGAGAGATGAACTGGCCAACACTCAGCAGAAATTACAAAGCTCGGAGCAAGCCAATTCCCAATTGGAAGAAGAAAAGAAACATTTAGAATTCATGTCTTCTATACGGAAATATGACTCGGACATCCAAGGTTAGTGATGTGAAGTTCTCATTACATTTTGTTTTGGTTAAATTTGTATAGGATGTGGCCTAATAGTCAATGTCCCAATATTTGTAAACAACAAGCAAATTGGTTTTGAATGCACATAAATCTTGGTCATAATTTCATAAAGGAGGAAACTTCCAATTTTTTGATAGAAAGCAGGTATGCAGTGTAGAAAATTGTTTTGTCATCCAAGCTAATACATATTTGTGCTAATATTCAAGTAAATAAGCATGTTCTGTTTTTAAATAGTAAAGGTTTAACTTTTTTTTTAATGAAGTTGGTATGTCATTAAAAAATACCTTAGGATCTTCTCATAATGACTTTTTTGTCACTCAGGTGATGAGAATTCTGGAGATCAGAAGAGTGACAAACACAAACAAGATGATCCTGTGGTTGACCTGTTTCCCGATGAAGACAATGATGATCGTAACAACCTCTCACCTACTCCACCATCCCAGTTTGCACAACAGGTAGGCACTTGAAATCTTGACCAGCCTAGATAGCTGGTAGTTAAAAAAGCTCAGTTGGCTTTTAAAAAGTTGTGAAATTGAATACCTTGGTGGTGTAGTGATCAAAATGATCACCTGGTAAACAGGAGGGCATGGGCTCAATCCTAATCAAGGTTTGAAATTTCACCCTCAATATAATTTGAGTATTTGGCCCCAATTATGATACTCCAGTGTTTAGTAAGCTCTAGGGCACTTGTTTTTGTTTTTTTGTTCTTTTTTTTTTCCTTTAATGTTGTAAGTAAAAAGCTAGCCCCCTTTTTTTTCATTCTGATGAGTGGAATATTGTTGGCTTATTTTTACAGGTGAATGCAGGCTATGAGATTCCAGCCAGACTCCGCACCCTGCACAACTTGGTGATCCAGTATGCATCTCAGGGCCGGTATGAAGTGGCGGTACCTCTGTGTAAACAGGCCCTCGAGGATCTGGAGAAAACATCAGGTGAGATAGTCTTGTCTTCTATTGAAACCCACGATCTAGCCTCTATTTAAAAGACCAGTAAAATCTATGACAATGTCTATTGCTGCAATGTGTCTTGCACTGTCTCTAGCTTAAATCCCTACACAAAAAGTCCACTCTAAGACTTAGTTGTACGGGCAAACAGCCCTAAAAGTTTAGTTAAGCTTATACAAATCATCTACACTGTCCTGACTGTATACTAGACTCTAAAGCTGTGTTTTTCGCGATCTAGGTTCTATTTAAAAGACCAGTAAAATCTATGACAATGTCTATTGCTGCAATGTGTCTTGCACTGTCTCTAGCTTGAATCCCTACACAAAAAGCCCACTCTAAGAGTCTAAGACTTAGTTGTATGGGCAAACAGCCCTAAAAGTTTAGTTAAGCTTATACAAATCATCTACACTGTCCTGACTGTATACTAGACTCTAAAGCTGTGTTTTTCCCGGAAATTTAAGATTTATTAGGGCTTAATATGAGATTTAGAGGGATTGCAATAGCACCTACATAATTATGTTGCTTTCAACTATCGGAGTTGACCATTACGTCATTTTCCCAACCTACATAATTATAACTATGTTGTATTGACTCTTTCAAGCTTGGTTCGTGGTAATTGCATGAACAAAAAGCTTGTCGTGGTCCTTCCACTCTTTGAGTAATATCTCTAAAGCTACGTCTTCACTTTCTGATAATAATTACTTTCCTTGCTATAGGATAAGGAAAGTAAAAATGGAGAGATTCTCCGTAAAATTATGTATAGGTAAAAAAAAAAAAAAACTTTCTAGTGATAGATAACTTTCTACTTACCATGTATCTCGAATAGTGCAGATATTTTTACTTTCCTTATCCTATAGGAAGGAAAGTAGTTAATGTAATCGGGTCAAATTTTCGATGGTCAGTTTTTAGTGCCAAAACACGTTTTGAGGTCCCTAGAGCCTAAATCCGAAGTTTCAGCTATGAATCTTTACACATCTCTAGTACACCTATAGATTACAAATCTAACAATATTAAACATTTTTTTGTAAATAATTTTATGTTAGTAAAGTTTTTAATCGAACTAATGACGTAACTAAAAAAATAATATAAAAATAGAAAATCTAACGAAAAAAATTTCAACTTTTTTTTTGTACAATGGGGTTTTCTCTCCTATAACAGTACGAGTATAACATGTCTTTTTATTTATACTGGTAAAGGAAACTGGCAGAAAAAAGCTCAAGAAAGGAGTGAAAGGACAATAGTTAATGTTTTACTAGGTAATTTTTTTATACCTAACTAAACCAATGGTTGAGTCACAGTTGGGTGAAAGAGCTCCTTCAGGAGATTAAGGGCCGGGTCCACAAAGTGAGTTTAAACTCCGTTTAATCTAGATTTTTTTTTTTAAATAGGTTTGACAGAGGGAACTGTAACTGCTATGGTCTTGTCGTCCCGAAATCGAAGAGAGAAGGAAGACAGGATAGGAGAAAGCCAACCGCTATTCCAGGCAAATACGAAGCGGCCGAAACGCTCGAGGATTGCGCTCTGCGTTCGCGCAAAGAGTCCTACGACTGAGAATTTGACCACAATAATAGTAGTAGCCTACTGCTGGAGTAAAGGGCAGTATAAAGTATAACTAAGTACTACTATTATTATTATTCTATTCCAGGCAAATACGAAGCGGCCGAAACGCTCGAGGATTGCGCTCTGCGTTCGCGCAAAGAGTCCTACGACATTGTCAAGCAGGCTAAGGTTGCGCAAATCCTAGGCTCTGGCGGTGATCGGCGCAACAGGAATTCGCGCATCATGGGCGCAAGCCGAGACTCCCTGACGGATTCCCTCCAGTTCGATTCCAGCATTGATGAGAAAAAATAAGAGAGTTGATGGTTGAGAGGCCGCGGAAATTTGAGATTTATTAGGGCTTAATATGAGATTTAGAGGGATTGCAATAGCACCTACATAATTATGTTGCTTTCATTTATCGGAGTTGACCATTACGTCATTTTCCCAACCTACATATGACCTACATAATTATAACTTATTGACTCTTTCAAGCTTGGTTCGTGGTAATTGCATGAACAAAAGGCTCGTCGTGGTCCTTCCACTCTTTGAGTAATATCTCTAAAGCTACGTCTTCACTTTCTGATAATAATTACTTTCCTTCCTATAGGATAAGGAAAGTAAAAATGGAGAGATTCTTCGTAAAATTATATATATAAGAAAAACTTTCTAGTGATAGAGAACTTCCTACTTACAATGTATCTCGAATAGAACAGATATTTTTACTTTCCATATCTATAGGAAGGAAAGTAATGTAATTGGGTCAAATTTTCGATGGTCAGTTTTTAGTGCCAAAACACGTTTTGAGGTCCCTAGAGCCTAAATCCAAAGTTTCAGCGTCTGTCTGTGTGTAAACAAAATATCTCGAGAATGGTAAGAGCTAGAGACTTGAAATTTGGTATGTATGTAGATGTCAAATGTGACAAGGATGCGACACGAAACGTTTGTTTGAGATAGGTGCTGCGGTTGGCGGTATTTTGACCGCTTTTTGGCGGTTTTCAGCTATACCGACTAGGCGGTTAGAGATATTATAAAATTTTAGGGTATAAGAACAAGAACACCCAAATAAGCATCATTCAATAGGATAAGGAAAGTCGTGTGATGTTCACACCAAATTTTTTTCGCCCCCATTAGGCGCTTTAACCTAATAAATCTACTACATTTAATTCTCTATTCAGTATTAGTCAATCAGCATAATTGAGCATTTGATCAAGTGAAGACGTAGCTTACAAGATGGGAGTGCACAAGTGTGTCTACTAGTGATAGTGTGTGATTCACTATTTAGTGTGATAGTGGGTCTACTATCTCGGCTTGTGTATTTTCATTTTGAGTACTTATTCAGTATATTCCATTAGCCAATCAGCATAATTGACTATTTGATCAAGTGAAGACGTAGCTTACAAGATGGAAGTGCACAAATGTGTCTACTAGTGATAGTGTGTGATTCACTATTTAGTGTGATAGTGGGTCTACTATCTCGGCTTGTGTATTTTCATTTTGAGTACTTTGTGTTTTTCATTCCAACACCGGCACCGCATCAATGCATTTTCATTTCACTTCTCCTCTTGGCACTATCTCTTTGAGTGAACGCTGCGTCCTAAATTCTGTATAGGTAATCCTTTTATTTATCAAATAAATTGAAATCTCCCCCCAGGGCATCTCTTTGAGTGAACGCTGCGTCCTAAATTCTGTATAGGTAATCCTTTTATTTATCAAATAAATTGAAATCTCCCCCCAGGGCATGATCATCCTGACGTTGCTACCATGTTGAATATTCTGGCCCTGGTGTATCGCGACCAGAACAAATACAAGGAGGCCGCTAACCTACTCAATGACGCTCTCACTATTCGAGAGAAAACCCTGGGCGAGAACCATGCTGCCGTGGCCGCTACGTTGAACAATCTGGCTGTGTTATACGGGAAACGAGGTGAGTCGGACGTTCTTCCGATACCAAATATAACGCCGAATGGAGCAGTTGCAAATGGGTAAAAATTATTAATGAATGGTTGATTCCTGCGTAAAAAGTAGTGGAAAATCCAAATCTGAGGTCAAAACTCCGAAAAAGTAACTTTTAAAGGTCGAAAATTTAATTTTTAATTGCCGTTCTAATGAAAAAGTTCAAAGAGTTGTGACGTCAGATTTCACGTCAAAATGCGCAGAATAATAGAATGGAATGTACCTTGTTTATCCTGCTGGGATAGGACTGAAAAGTCCCTTTACCCCCACAGTCTAACCAAGGTCTCATATATTTTGACAAATTATGGGAAACACTGAGGAATGGATTCAATTAATCAAATATTGAATTCTAGTCTGGCTAGGGGACGTTAAAACAGAGAGTAGACTAGCATCTGGCTGTGGGACAAACAGGGAGGAACAGCTAACCCTAACCAGCCTAGTAAGCTGATTTTAAATCGATTTATCTCGGTACCTATCTAAAAGTCGTAGGAGAAAAAGAAAAATTCCCTTCCTTACTTTTCCTGCTCTATGACTTTGAAACATCACCCAAGTAAGCGCAACTGATCTATTGATATCAACTTTATAATAGCTCCAACAGTGTAGAACTTTTTTACTTTCTATTACTTATGTATAGCGGAGCTATACTAGTAATGAGAAAGTATTGCAATCGGTCCAAATTTTTTTAGCTTAGGTTTGGTTTATCAATCGCTTTTATCGGACTGTTAAAATTATCGGCCCGTCAAATGCATTTGAATCATTGCTAATTTAACAAGGCAATAATTTTAACCATGCTATTAATAAAGCAAACCTTAATTTATGTTTTTTTTTTCATAATGGTGCTTTTCCAAATACCTACTTACTTGGCATTTGCCGATCACTCACTCATTTAAACAAATGGAAACATGTCGATCAGGATAGGAGAAAACCAGCTGTTCCGAGAACGAACATTACCTGTTCTTTTTCCAAGAGCTTTACCTAGAGTTTACAAGGCAGACGTGGTACCTTCTTAGCTAACGAGACTACATTACATTGAACATTGAAATGAGGTACCTTTCTAACGAAATTGCTGTGTGCGGAGTCCAGTGTATAGGACTATTGCACCCAGGTATATGTAGCTAACGAGGCTAGCTTGATTCCTTTCCATTATTTGTCGCAGGTAAATACAAGGAGGCTGAGCCTCTGTGCAAGCGAGCACTGGGACGTTCTTCCGATACCAAATATAACGCCGAATTGATATCAACTTTATAATAGCTCCAACAGTGTAGAACTTTTTTACTTTCTATTACAAACCTTAATTTATGTTTTTTTTTTTTTTTTTTCTGGATAATGGTGCTTTTCCAAATACCTACTTACTTGGCATTTGCCAATCACTCACTCATTTAAACAAATGGAAATAGATCATGCCGATCAGGATAGGAGAAAACCAGCCGTTCCGAGAACGAACATTACCTGTTCTTTTTCCAAAAGCGAACCTAGAGTTTACAAGGCAGACGTACTACCTTCTTAGCTAACAAGACTACATTAAGTACATTGAACATTGAAATGAGGTACCTTTCTAACAAAATTGCTGTGTGCGGAGTCCAGTGTATAGGACTATTGCACCCAGGTATATGTAATTATGTAGCTAACGAGGCTAGCTTGATTCCTTTCCATTATTTGTCGCAGGTAAATACAAGGAGGCTGAGCCTCTGTGCAAGCGAGCACTGGAAATCCGAGAGAAAGTGTTGGGCAAAGAGCATCCCGATGTTGCGAAACAGTTGAACAACTTGGCCTTACTGTGTCAGAACCAGAGTAAATACGAGGAGGTAGAGAGGTAAGCGAGAATAGAATGTACCTGGTTTATCCTGCTGGGATAGGACTGAAAAGTCCCTTTACCCCCACAGTCTAACCAAGGTCTCATATATTTTGACAAATTATGGGAAACAGGAATGGATTCAATTAATCAAATATTGAATTCTTAGTCTGGTTAGGGGACGTTAAAACAGAGAGTAGACTAGCATCTGGCTGTGGGACAAACAGGGAGGAACAGCTAACCCTAACCAGCCTAGTAAGCTGGCAGTTCTTCAAGGGGTTCTCTCTGCTTTTAAAGAACAAGCACAAGTCTTCACGATGATTGGCTATGGTTCAGGGCGAGCCTATTAAACATGGCCAGAGACCATCACACCGGTGTGCGGCTGATACAAAAAGATATCTTTTCTTTATTTTGCCATCACCATTCTTTGTGGTTACTCAGCCTGAGTGGTGCTAGAAGTACCTAAGTAACTGCCCAAATGATAAAGATCCCTTGGATAGCTTCTACTAAGGATATATTTTTCTTTGTTTCAGATATTACCAAAGAGCGCTAGAAATTTATGAACTCAAATTAGGACCCGATGATTCCAATGTAGCCAAAACCAAGAACAACCTCGCCTCCTGCTATTTGAAACAAGGTAAGGCAAGATTTTTTCCCCGAGATTTCTTTTGAATATATATATTTATTTCGAGGGAAACAATATTGACAAAAAATGTATTTAACAAACTGCTTTAAACATAGAGTTGCCATACGACACAGCATACAATTGGTCTTCGTTCTGAAAAATCGTGTCGTGTGTAGTGGGAACACTCTTCTTTAAATTGCATTGCCTACACCTACAGAACATTTGAAAAATAATAATAATGACGTGAGTTTTAACCCTCGTCTATGTGTTCTCTTGTATTGGAAGTTTCTGTTTTTGTTTCACAGGTAAATACAAGGAAGCTGAGATCCTCTACAAGCAAGTACTGACGCGAGCTCATGAGAGAGAATTCGGTGCCTGTGACGGAGATAACAAACCTATCTGGCAGGTAAGTAAGGGACCTACGACCAAATTGTAATCTTATAGAAATACTACCATCACGTCACGTCATAGGGAGTCTGAGCGATGTAGTTCAAAGTTTTCCCATAATACTGTAGGTAATTTCGTTCAGGATAGCCACACTACCATCACGTCACGTGATGTGTCGTGATGGTAGTGTGTTTCTACTTTCTACCTTTACTTAAGTACGTCCCATTTTTTTTTTTTTTTTATTTGATGTTCTTATATTATTTCTTGATGTAGGATTTATTTAGATTTTTATTAAAAATGAATATAATTTTTAGTTAGTAAGATTTTCCTTTTATATTTTACATTTCTATGATACACATGCAAGTTGCAATTATAAAAACAAATAAATAATTTACCTAATTGAACTTTTTTACCCTACATTTTTCTTTTACATACTTCATTTTTGTGGGAATTTTCTTGCTGAATATCGTCTTTTCCCTCCTTTCCTACGTTTAGGAATCCTTTTTACTATCAGATTTTTTTTTCACTTTTATTTATAGTCAGTTACCCGTTTAGTTACCGAACATTCCCAGCGTTGCTTAACTTCAGTAATCCCATAAGGGACTGGTGCATTCGAAGTGTTTTAAGCTGCTGAGAGAGAAGGACAGGATAGGAGCAAGCCAGCCGCAGCCGTTCCGTGAACGAACCTTATCTGTAAATTTCTACCCGGGCAGGAATCGAACCCGTGACCTAGCGCTTACAAGGCTGCTACCCGACAAAAATAAAGACGCTTGTTCATTTCAAATAAATAATATTACAATTTTCATTGGTTTGGTTGTATTAATTAAAGAAGATAAATATTTTTATTTCATATAATTCAACGCTTAACTAAAGTGAATATTTGTCTAAAAGTTACAAATGTCTAAAGTGGCCTGTATACTTTGAGGGGCCCTCGCAAGTTTCACTAGGGGCCCCCTGGACCAATAGCAAGTTGGATGTTCGAAATAAGGGGCAATTTTTTTTTTATTTATGTTCCTACACTTAGGGGTCCTTAAATGCTCGTAAACTCTTTAATATTCAAAATCTAAAAGGCCTTAATAAACCTACTACCAACTCTCAATAACATTCGTTCTGAACAAAATTTCTATGTAATAATAATACAGTTCATAACTAAACACATTTCGTAGCACCATATGAACAGAAGGTAAAATAGGTATCTAAAAACTACATAATATTTACTTATGTCTTTTTTTTTTTCGTTACTAAAATAAGTACATACCTAGCAAACAAACATTTCTTTTTTTTTCATGTATTCATAATTCAGAAACTAACGTAGAAGTTATGCTAGAAACGGTAAAAAAAGTAAAAGAATAATCAAGTTCTTAAATTGTCTTGTGAATTTTCCGTTAGGAAAAAACGAACTTCTGAGAAGCTAGCAATTAAAAATTTCACGGTATGTCAGTAGTACACCTTAGAGATGCGACTTTTGACTCATCTTTCGTTATTAAAATAAGTACATACCTAGCAAACAAACATTTCTTTTTTTCATGTATTCACAATTCAGAAACTAACGTAGAAGTTATGCTAGAAACGGTTAAAAAAAAGTAAAAGAATAATCAAGTTCTTAAATTGTCTTGTGAATTTTCCGTTAGAAAAAAAAACGAACTTCTGAGAAGCTAGCAATTAAAAATTTCACGGTATGTCAGTAGTACACCTTAGAGATGCGACTTTTGACTCATCTTTGGGATTGAATCCCAACTGAGCTACTCAGTAAAAGGAACTACTCTTTTTTTCAACTCGCTTTAGCCTACGGTGTTTCCCATTTGGGAACACGTGACGTTAATGGGTTAAACTTATATTAATTGCTTTCTTTTATTATTTTATTGTGTAGGGCATTTTTTCACACAAACGCATTATAAAGCGTCACCTAATAATTTTCCGTGTAGACAAACCAAGCCGGTTGCTTAGAGTACTTATTTAACCTATGTGATGTGTAACTATCACTTTTTAGACAACAATAGTAAAGCCTTATTCGATTATGTGACTTTTTTATGGTAAACATGTCTGAACCAATGTGATTGAGAGATTTCGCTTTGTGGAGCAAGTGTGGACGTCCAAAGCGGAATCTCATTGGTTCAGCCATGTTGACTATAAAAAAAGTCACAATCGATAGGCATATTTTTCTTTGGGAAACCGAGACGATTTCCCCTCTTCGAAAGCTCATTTCCCCTCTTTTGGCGTGGTAGTGCCTGTACTAAACCATTGTATTGATACTTACCTATGGGATTTTAGAGATTTATGAAAAAAAAAAAAAAGTTCTTTAAAGATTTGAATTTAGGACATAGAAGAGTGTGAAGATGTAGGTAATAGAAAATCTAATAAATGTTTATTAAAAAAAAAAAAAAAAAAAAAATCTTTATAAAAATAAGGGGACTAAAAAAATTAAATAGAAAACCAAGGTTTATGGGTTACCTACCTTATACCTAGTTGAGTCAGATTTACATTTCCCTTGAAATTTAAACTAAAAAAAAAAAAAAAAGATTTTATGTATTTTAGGTTTGCTTAGGTATTGGGCTTTCTCTCACCTCAAGGTTTCCAAAAGGCTCGCACAAAAATTGTAGAATTAGTTTCTTGATGTAAGGATTATCTATATTGATTTTATTAGAGAATCAAAATACCAATAAATTTTAGTTGTAGTAAAATGATTTTTTTCATGTGTTATAATTGTTTGCGATTTCTAGTGATTACTATCATGAAACATAGCAATATAAAAACAAAAAATAAAATTTACCCCTAATGGAAGCTGTGCTTTCTACACTACCATCTTTCCTTTTACATACTTCCAGCTTCATATAAGATTATATTAATTGCTGCATATCTCGGGTATTTAACACCTTATCATCCTCTTCGTTTACCAACCGATCCCTTTTTTACTATCAGTTTTTTTTTTTTTTTTTTTCAATTTTGATTTTATAGTCCAGCTAACGGTCCCGTTTAGTTACAAACTTCCCAGTGTTGCTTAACCTCAGTAATCCCCATAAGGACTGGTGCATGTCCCCCGAAGTGTTTTGAAGTCTGCTGAGAGAGAGGGACAAGGATAGGAAGCAGCCAGCCGCAGCCCGTTCCGGGGTGAACGAACGCTTATCTGTAAATTTTCTACCCGGGCCAGGAATCGAAACCCGTGACCTAGAAAAAAAACGAATTAGGGCTGTAAAGGGCAGTGGCAAAAAAACCAGAAAAGAAAGAAAAAGAAAATAATAATAAAAGAGCGCTAATTCAATGGAAACTTCTTTTATTATTATCCCTTTTTCCTTCTTTTTTTTTTCCAGCCTGCCCTTAGCGCCGCCGGCGTGGATAAATAGTCGGATTCTCAATGAGAATTAAATCGGACGNNNNGGGGTCCTGGGTTTGAATCCTCAAAAAAAAAAAAAATGCTTTCATATGATAATCACAAATATTTCAACCGGTTACTTTCTGCTTTCTGGTGTTCTTGTGATGACTCAGCACCTGAATGTGGAAAGTATTGTGTGTCATCTGATGAAGGACATACTGTAGAACAAACATGCTACAACACAGACTGAATGAGTCTAATGTGGCAGTTGTTTCATAGCTACAAAATAAAAACAGTGGTGAAACACTAAAAAAAAAAAAAAAAAAAAAAAAAAACGCGGAAAGTGGGAAACAATACGAGATACAAGTGTACAACTGTACATAGGTATGTCAAAAACTCAACTTTGAAAATTCGGAACCAGCTTGGTAGGTAGCTTTGTTGGTAGGGCGTCTGCCTTGTAAGCACTGGGCCGCGCTTCGATTGCTGCCCGAGGCGGATTGTTCGTTCTCGGAACGGCTGGCTTTCTCCTATCCTGTCTTCCTTCTCTCTTCGAGTTCAGGACGATAAGACCAAGGCAGTTACAGTTCCCTCTGTCAAAACTCTATTCTCTTCATAGGGATATAAGAGACTCACAAAGTCTAGGGGCATTCAAGACCTCCCTGGTGAAATATCTTAAAGGCTCACAGTTAAAGAAGAATTGAGTACTTGCTCGATTTACACTCTTATCAAACCTTCCTCGAAGCCGATGCCTAGCTGGTCAAGACGCTCGTCTGGTAGCCAGGAGGGCGAGGGTTCAATCCCAGCTGAGATATTAAATATTTTCCTCAATATTAGTAAAAAATTTCAATATTTTCATAAATTGGGAATTTCACCACAATAAGACGAGATATGGAATATTTTCTACTATATTCTTGAAATTTTTGAGAATTTCACAATAATCGCAGTAGCAATCCCAAATTCAGCCCTAAAATCTTCACGCTTTCTCTCGATGAGACGAGATATGGAATATTTTCCACTATATTCTTGAAATTTTTGAGAATTTCACAATAATCGCAGTAGCAATCCCAAATTCAGCCCTAAAATCTTCACGCTTTCTCTCGATTTCAGCCTCGAAAAACTCCCCCAGGTAGGGCTAGATTTAGTTCGTAGCCTCACTAAAACACCGTGTATGTTTATTTATCTTATAGACAGGGCCGCGATGTCTGTTTAAACTCCGTTCAGGTTGGATTAGACAATCTGATTGGATTAGACAATCTTTTGGATTAGACAATCTGATTGGTCGATTTTGCTGGATTTCAAAAATTTTAACCTATTTGGTAGATTTCTTCATGAAAAGTTAAACTTGTACAGAGTAAACAGAGTTTAACTCACATTGTGGTTCTGGAGCTTAACCCGTTAACGTCATTTTTTCTTCTTCGAGTGTAACAAGATTACACGTTCTGTCCTCTAGGATCGACAAAAAAATAAGGCTAAAAACAGAGAGAAGTGGAGAGCATAGAGTGTTTGGTCTCAACTCTATTCGGTTTGAATAGATCAGTTGCGCTTACTTGGGTGATGTTTCAAAGTCATAGAGCTGGAAAAATGAGGACCAACGGATTTTTTCTTTTCCTTCTACGACTTCTATCGATTTAAAAAATACCGGTAAATCGTGAAGTTTGACGTCACGGCATATGCTCCCGTAGACGATGACGTCATAATTGATGACTCTTTGTTTGTGCGCAAGCGTTTCTGTGCATTTTGACGTGAAATCTGACGTCACAACTCTTTGAACTTTTTCATTAGAACGGAAAATGAAAATTGAATTTTCGACCTTTTAAAGTTACTTTTTCGGAGTTTTGACCTCAGATTCGGATTTTTCACTACTTTTTACGTAGGAATCGACCATTTATTAATAATTTTTACCCATTTGCAACTGCTCCATTCGTGGCCTCCCTCTACCGGCTCTATGTGCTATGCTCTCCGCCCCTCTCTTTTAGCCTACGGTGTTTCCCATTTGGGAACACGTGACGTTAATGGGTTAAACTTATATTAATTGCTTTCTTTTATTATTTTATTGTGTAGGGCATTTTTTCACACAAACGCATTATAAAGCGTCACCTAATAATTTTCCGTGTAGACTTGTAGACAAGCCAAGCCGGTTGCTTAGAGTACTTATTTAACCTATGTGATGTGTAACTATCACTTTTTAGACAACAATAGTAAAGCCTTATTCGATTATGTGACTTTTTTTTATGGTAAACATGTCTGAACCAATGCGATTGAGAGCTTTCGCTTTGTGGAGCAAGTATGGACGTTCGAAGCGGAATCTCATTGGTTCAACCATGTTGACTATAAAAAAAAGTCACAATCGATAGGCATATTTTTCTTTGGGAAACCGAGACGATTTCCCCTCTTTGAAAGCTCATTTCCCCTCTTTTGGCGTGGTAGTGCCTGTACTAAACCATTGTATTGATACTTACCTATGAGATTTTAGAGATTTATGGAAAAAAAAAGTTCTTTAAAGATTTGAATTTAGGACATAGAAGAGTGTGAAGATGTAGGTAATAGAAAATCTAAAAAAATGTTTATTAAAAAAAAAAAAAAAAACGATGATTGACTATGGTTCAGGACGAGCCTATTAAACATGGCTAGAGACCATCACACTGGTGTGCAGCTGATACAAAAAGATATCTTTTCTTTATTATGCCACCACCATTCTTTGTGGTCACCCAGCCTGAGTGGTGCTAGAAGTACCTAAGCAACTGCCCAAATGATAAAGATCCCTTAGATAGCTTCTACTATGGATATATTTTTCTTTGTTTCAGATATTACCAAAGAGCGCTAGAAATTTATGAACTCAAATTAGGACCCGATGATTCCAATGTAGCCAAAACCAAGAACAACCTCGCCTCCTGCTATTTGAAACAAGGTAAGGCAAGATTTTTTCCCCGAGATTTCTTTTGAATATATGTATTTATTTATTTCGAGGGAAACAATATTGACAAAAAATGTATTTAACAAACTGCTTTAAACATAGAGTTGCCATACGACACAGTCACACAGCATACAAATTGGTCTTCGTTCGGAAAAATCGTGTCGTGTGTAGTGGGAACAGTCTTCTTTAAATTGCATTGCCTACAGAACATTTAAAAAATAATAATAATAATGACGTGGGTTTTAACCCTCGTCTATGTGTTCTCTTGTATTGGAAGTTTCTGTTTTTGTTTCGCAGGTAAATACAAGGAAGCTGAGATCCTCTACAAGCAAGTACTGACGCGAGCTCATGAGAGAGAATTCGGTGCCTGTGACGGAGATAACAAACCTATCTGGCAGGTAAGTAAGGGACCTACGAGCCTACGACCAAATTATAATCTTATAGAAATACTACCATCACGTCACGTCATGGGGAGTCTGAGCGATGTAGTTCAAAGTTTTCCCATAATATTGTAGGTAATTTCGTTCAGGACAGCCACACTACTATCACGTTACGTGATGTGTCGTGATGGTAGTGTGGTTCTACTTTCGACCTGTACCTACGTCTCATTTAATTTCCATCAGAGAGACATTCAGTTTCCCTTTGTGTATCTCGTTGCTCATTTTGACAGACATTTAAGCCGTATTTTATGTGACTTTTTTTAGATTCAAACAAAGAGATATGAATTTCAGTTTCAACACGTTGACTGCTAAAGTATATTCTCTTCAATTTTCGGAATGTTTTCATCGGAAAATAGCAAAATTTCACTCAGAGGCCCTCTTTCAGATAAACGCTTGTTCATTTTAAATAAATAATATTGCAATTTTTATTGGTTTGGTTGTATTAATTAAAAAAGATAAATATTTTTATTTCATATAATTCAACGCTTAACTAAAGTGAATATTTGTCTAAAAGTTACACATGTCTAAAGTGGCTTGTATAGTTCTTCGAAGGACCTCGCAAGTTTTCGCTAGGGCCCCCTTGGCCCTGGGTCAACAGCAAATTTTATATTAGAAATAAAGGGCAGGTGATTTTTGTATAGATGTTCCTACACTTAGGGGTCCTTAAATGCTCGTAAACTCTTTAATATTCAAAATCTAAAATGCCTTAATAAACCTGCTACCAACTATCAATAACATTCGTTCTGAACAAAATTTCTATGTAATAATAATACAGTTCATAACTAAACACATTTCGTAGCACCATATGAACAGAAGTTGGGTTTTTTCGTGACGGGGGTTCTACCCGCTTCAATGGAGCAATTGCATTTGGCTGAAATTTATGAATAAAAGGTCGATTTCCTCATTTTTCTTGCTCTTTGACTTTGAAACCTCACCCAAGTGAGCGCAACTGGTCTATTTAACCTCACCCAGCCTGAGTGGAGCCGGGAACCCAGCAGTACGCGGATTCTCCAGATGTTCACCCATCCAGGTACTAACCACGCGCAACGTTGCTGAACTTCAGTGATCTGTAGAGAACTGGTGCATTCAACGTGCTATCACCGCTGGTGCTGATAGGTTTAATCAAAACCAGTGGTTCTCAAACTTTTTTTGGCCGTGGAGCACCAAGCAACTGCTGTAAACTCTACGGAGCACCCCCCCACCCTTTAGGAATTTTTAAAAATAGAGAAAGAATAATAAAAAACACACTTGATGTTATAATAAAATTTAAAAAATGTTGGAATTTATTTAAATGCGGTAAGAAAAATGAAACTATGCGGAGTACCTGGAAGCTCTTCGTGGAGCACCTGAAAGCTCTTCGCGGAGCACAGTTTGAGAACCACTGATCTAAACCAATCAGCACATATTGTGGTCCCGGCCATCGTAGATTCGTATAAGCTTAATCCATCCCTTGGGGAAATTGTCCCTACACCTAACCCTCAGAGTGGGCTTGTTGTGTATCACTCACCTGCTCTACAAACGTAGTCTCCTCCAGGGTAGGCCGTTTCTTAACGCCGTTACTCCGACTGTTCCACGTATTGCTCTTATTCTCTGTGGTGACGGCCGGTGATGGCTTATTCCAGCCGTTCACTCGCGCCGACCCTGACCTTTGACTTGACAGGTTGCGCCTGAAGGGGGAAGACTGGGGGGACGGAGAGGCCGCGCCTGTAGAGCGAGAGCGATGAGGTTTACTGGAGGCGGAAGAGAGAGAGGAAACCGAACGGACTGGAGCACCTGAAAGAAAGAAGGCATATTAGTTGATGAGAAATGAAGTTTGTCAAATATCTCCAAAAAACTTAGGTACCTAGGTAATTTTTTAACTATTCAGAAGCTCCTATGAAAAATAAAGCTCTTTTTTGGGTTTAACCTAAGCCTATTATAAAACTGGTCACTGCTCATTTATGACAGCTCCTTTTTTTGTAACAATTTTAAATTGACATGACTTCTGAACAAGTACCAAAACGTACGTACACTAGTATTTCTATTGCAAAAATTTCAAATCCCAGTTTAGTTAGCGTAATGTGGTTTTCCTTGGATCACCTTAGACTCGAACCACCAACCTCCACATCCATAGTTCACCACTATACCACTGAGGTTGTCTATTAGAATAAATTACATTTTTCTTCTTCTTCAAGATTGTACCTGGAAACTGCTTTCGCATTACTTCAAGGCACATTATTTTACATCCATGCCTATCCAAGAACGGACAATTTCGGTCAGAAAACTTCCACCCTGGCCGGAATTCGAACCCAGCACCTCCAGGTTGAGAGTAGGTACCAAATATCTCCAAAAAACTTAGGTACCTAGGTAATTTTTTAACTATTCAGAAGCTCCTATGAAAAATAAAGCTCCTTTTTGGGTTTAACCTAAGCCTATTATAAAACTGGTCACTGCTCATTTATGACAGCTCCTTTTTTTGTAACAATTTTAAATTGACGTGACTTCTGAACAAGTACCAAAACGTACGTACACTCGTATTTCTATTGCAAAAATTTCAAATCCCAGTTTAGTTAGTTTGGATAAAATCCGTCCGGGGCGGGAATCGAACTCGCGGCCTAGCGCTTACAAGGCAGACGTGCTACCAACCAAGCCAACTAGGATGGCGTTAAGCATAAACATGAATACTTGTCCCTAAGTGCATCACTGAAGTTAGGTATTAGAATAAAGAATAACCATTAACCAATAAGATACACATGGAACCTGCCATCTGTCTCGTATTCAATATCAGTAATGTACAGAGCGTAATGTGGTTTTCCTTGGATCATCTTAGACTCGAACCACCAACCTCCACATCCAAAGTCCACCACTATACCACTGAGGTTGTCTATTAGAATAAATTACATTTTTCTTCTTCTTCAAGATTGTACCTGGAAACCGCTTTCGCATTACTTCAAGGCACATTATTTTACATCTATGCCTATCCAAGAACGGACAATTTCGGTCAGAAAACTTCCACCCTGGCCGGAATTCGAACCCAGCACCTCCAGGTTGAGAGTAGGTACTACTCAGCCACAGATAATTACACATGGAACCTGTCATCTGTCTCGTATTCAGTACCAGTAATGTACAAGACACACAGAGCGTAATGTGGTTTTCCTTGGATCATCTGAGATCGGTCTCTAATATCTCCTTAAAAGGCGGTAAAACTCTCAGGAAAGAGAGACGCCGCGAGAGGGGTTTCTAGGGCGCTCTAGAGCGGACTACCTTCGCATGGCCCTACATGGAAGAACGTGCCCTAGATGGAAGAAATTGGTTGGGTATTTATGGATGTATGATGAATGGTGTAACCAGTGGTGGAGGTACGAGTAGGAAGTGAGGGATGGTAATGTCGAGGTCTAAACGCGGAAGTCGCCTCTGTTTTATGTCCGGTTTCATTGCACTTAGTACCAACAGGGAAACCAAAGACGATAGATATCTCGAAGACAACAGGGGCTTTTAGGTGGTATACTGGTACCAAAAAAATATTTATCAATGTAAAAAAAGAGGTTTGATAGAGGGAACTGTAATGAGGTTTTATCGTCCCGTAAGCGAAGAGAAGGAAGACAGGATAGGAAAAAGCCAGCCGTTCCGAGAACGAACATTATCCCATCAGGATAAAATCCGCCCCGGGCGGGAATCGAAACCGCGGCCTGTACCAATTTAACCAATACCAAATGGTATGCTATTTTGATCCGATGAGTGTTTATATTAGTACATAAGTCTAAAATGGCGCACAAAGCCAAGACCATAGTTGGTGTATTGTGTGTATGCGACTGAACGAATCAAGTTTCCAAGAGGTTTGATAGAGGCAACTATAACTGCTAAGGACTTATCGTCCCGAAAGCGTAGAGACGACAGGATAGGAGAAAGCCAGTCGTTCCGAGAACGAACAGTACCCGTTCAGGATAAAATTCGCCCCGGGCGGGAATCGAACCCGCGGCCTAGCGCTTATAACGCAGACGCTCTACCAATTAAGCTAACTAGGCTGGCATCTTGCATTTCAATCAGTCTTGTAGGGGCAAAGACCTAAGATTTTAGTCCCCTCCTAAAATAAATGTAAAAAAAAAAAAAAAAAAATTCCGCGGCGATAAAACGATGAATGCAGCCAGATCAGTGAGGTTAAGCAACGTTGTGCGTGGTTGGTATCTAGGTGGGTTATCGTCTTGGAGAAAATGAGTAGATACTGCTGCCTATTTCGGGGTACACTCAGAGGCGCTACTTGAAATCCCAGTGAAAAGCCGAGACATAAAAGCTTGATAAGCCTAGTTCGCTTGGAAGATAGCGCGTCTGCCTTGTAAGCGCTAGGTCGCGGGTTCGATTCCGGGACGATGATTCCGTTGTTACCGTTGCTTCTATCAAAACTCTTGGGGAAAGAAAAAAATAAATAAAACGAAGCAACTCGAGCAACAACTACCCCAACAACATTTTTGTTTGGGTCCTTATCGGTCTAAATTTCCTATTTCAATTTTTTTAGGCTTTATTTAGAGTGGCAGGGTTTTCCTGAAGGAGCTCTTCCATACAAACACTAGTTTTTGTGTCTTTTATATTTTCCATTTTTGTCAGGACTTGGAAAATAATATTTTTCTTTTTTTTTCTGATGACCTGGAGATGGTTTGAGCAAGAGGTTTTGCAGATGTTGAGTGGGGTGTACAACTATGTTGTGTGTATGTCTGGTACTGGCAACCAAACTGGTAGTGAGTGGCAGTGTGGTTCGCCTCCGCACCGAATGGGTGCAAGTTCGTGTCTCGAACCGGTCAAACTATCTGATTCAATAACAGAAGCAAAATGGTCTTAGAGGCTAGGAGCATACGATATTGGACAATGTACAACTAGTGGTTCACTGAACTGTGGAGCTCCGAAAAAGGGCGCCTAAGGGAAGCCCCGTGGCCCCAAAACGGTCCCAAATTTTGAAGAGATTTTTTTTCCCCCACGAGAATATTTCTCTTTTCTTCTTCTTCTTCTTTTTCTTCTTTTTCTTCTTCTTCTTCTTCTTCTAGGAGCTTTGATGGAGAAAATTGTGATAGCGGAGGTTTTATGGTCCCGAAATCGAAGAGAGAACGAGGACAGGATAGGAGAATGCCAGCTGTTCCGAGAACGAAAATTGTTTTTTTCACCCCGGGCGGGAATCGAACCCCCGACCTAACGCTTCCATTGCAGACGCGCTACCCTCCAAGCTAACTAGGCTGACTTCCCTACAGAGTCTCCATAGATAGAGCCCAAAATTTAATAAGAAAATGTCTCGTGTTGATTCCCCCCTATGAAAAATTTAATGACCCTTTGACTGAGTAGTTCATAACATGTCCAATTCAGTCCACCCTGTCGGTATGATTGCATATGCAGATTATTGTTACAATAGTGCAGGTGCCAAGTTCAATTCTCATTCATTCACTAAGCAACTAAGCACTACGAGTATAATACTATTGAGATGTTAGTCAAGGTTTTCCCTTGTTAAGCTTGACAGAGGTTTCAGCCAGGGCCGTATTTGGGGGGGGGGCTGAGGGGGCCCGGGACCTCCCCCCCTCCATTTTTCTCTTTTACTGTACGTCACACTCCGAAAAATTGGGGTGGAGGGGGCCCGGTCACCCCCCTCCCTTACTTTCGAACTTCATTTTCCTACTGTACTGTAGGCCAGACTTCCAAATTTTGGAAGTCTGGCCTACAGAAGGAGAAGGAGGAGGAGGAGGGGTAGAGGGAAAGGAAAAAGAAGATAAGAAGGAGAAGAAGGAAGAGCTTGTTTAAAATACTCGCATGTATCCTAAATTGAGGGGTGATCTGGAAAAAGGGCGTAACGCCCCTTTTCGGGAGTCGCATTTTTGGATAGCAAATTTTGTTGTGAACACGACTGTGAAAGAATCATCTTTCTATCTCTTTTCTGCGACAAGTTATGGCCAACTGTGTGAACCCTGTAACATTGTGTTCATTTGAAAATGAAAACTTCAAACGTGATTGTCTCGAAACTGTGTTTTCGCAGCTATGCCCTTTTTCCAGATCACGCCTCAATTGTAAATACCATATTATCGTTTTGTGACATAGAGTTGTCAAATATACCTACTGAGGAAGAGTAAAACATTCGCATTATTTCATCTCTACTCGTGGTACCGGTTACGTAAAGGTGAAACATAAATTTACGTACGTGTATGTTACTCATTTGCCTTTGTTTTTTTGTACCATACACAGAAAACAATACCCAATCAAAATATAGTACATGGATACATAGTACGAAATTAATACCCTATAAATCAGTACTTCTCAAAGTTCTTACCACCGCGGCAGACTTTTCAAGGCTCCATCTTTCCACGGCAGCCCCCACTACCCCCAAGCACACGAATATTGTACATGAGTTAACATAAATCGGTATAGCGCCGTAGGCCTTTAAAAAAAAATCCTGCGGTCTTTTTTTGTCTCATCAGTTTTGTGATCTTTATTTAAGAAAAAAATCATAAATCTCGCGGAATACCTAGGGAAGGGGTTTCCAACTAGCGGCCCGCCAGGCCTTTTTTGTGGCCCGCGAAGCTTTTTGGGATTTGTACAAACTTAACTAAATAGTCGTGTTCAGCTACAATTAGGGGAATACTGTTTGAAAAATTTCGCCTGCGGCGCTCAAAATTCGATCGGACTGCATTTCTGAAAAGTTGGGGGGGGGGGGGGTCCCGCGAGAGGGTTTCTAGGGCGGTCTAGAGCGGAGTACCTTCGCATGGCCCTACATGGAAGAACGTGCCCTAGATGGAAGAAATTGGTTGGGTATTTATGGATGTATGATGAATGGTGTAACCAGTGGTGGAGGTACGAGTAGGAAGTAAGGGATGGTAATGTCGAGGTCTAAACGCGGAAGTCGCCTCTGTTTTATGTCCGGTTTCATTGCACTTAGTACCAACAAGAAAACCAAAGACGATAGATATCTCGAAGACAACAGGGGCTTTTAGGTGGTACTGGTACCAAAAAATATTTATCAATGTAAAAAAAGAGGTTTGATAGAGGGAACTGTAATGAGGTTTTATCGTCCCGTGAGCGAAGAGAAGGAAGACAGGATAGGAAAAAGCCAGCCGTTCCGAGAACGAACATTATCCCATCAGGATAAAATCCGCCCTGGGCGGGAATCGAAACCGCGGCCTAGCGCTTACAAGGCAGGCGCGCCACCAGCCAAGCTATGTAACTAGGCTGGCAGACCGAACTGTAACAACGTTAATTTTATGACTTGATTTTTACCCGAACCACCAACTTTCAGACACAAAGTCCGCTGCGGTAACCACCCTACAACACTGAGGTACCTATTCTATTCACCATGGAGCACACTCAGTCTATTCAACACCAATTAGATTTATCTACAAATGATGAAAACACATTCTCACGAGTCATTCGAGCTAATGACAGTGTAAAGTGTTTGTGTGTACCAATCTAACCAATACCAAATGGTATGCCATTTCGATCCGATGAGTGTTTATATTAGTACATAAGTCGAAAATGGCGCACAAAGCCAAGACCATAGTTGGTGTATTGGTATTGTGTGTATGCGACTGAACGAATCAAGTTTCCAAGAGGTTTGATAGAGGCAACTATAACTGCTAAGGACTTATCGTCCCGAAAGCGAAGAGACGACAGGATAGGAGAAAGCCAGTCGTTCCGAGAACGAACAGTATCCGTTCAGGATAAAATTCGCCCCGGGCGGGAATCGAACCCGCGGCCTAGCGCTTATAAGGCAGACGTTCTACCAATTAGGCTAATTAGGCTGGCATCCTGCATTTCAATCAGTCTTGTAGGGGCAAAGACCTAAGATGTTAGTCCCCTCCTAAAATAAACGTAAAAAAATCAGTCTTGTCGAAAGGGACCAAGCTGAACTATTCAACAGATTCCACTTACTTGTATTTACAGGTTTATTATGGAGAGCACCCAGACTCCGGTATCCTTCATCCGAGCTATCATTGGACGCTGACGATACAAAGTTATCCGAAATCCGCATACTAGGGGTCGTATCCACACCGCTATCAATCCTAGACTTGGCCTGAATAGGCGTCACAGGTCGGGTAATGTTCACTTGCTCGTAGGTCCTACTGAAATTGTCCGACACCCGAGGCGCAGGGGTAGAATCAATCCCAGACTGATACTCATTCGTGTTAGTCCGCTTCAGAAAACTGCTCTCATCTATGTTATAAGTTCGGTTGAGCTTGGAGATTTCTTCGTTGATTTTCGACACATCCAGACTGTCGGAGATGCACGAGTCACTCCGGAGTTTCCCGAGGTTGATGTCGTACGGGAGCGAGTAGGATTCGGTCGAGTCCGTGTGATTCAGGTGGCCGGTTCGGGTGTTTCCGTAATCGAGCGAACTGTTCCGAGAGCCGAGCGCGTAGTCTAGGGAGCCGTTCCGTGTGCTAGCGTAATCTAGGGAGCCGTTACGAGGGCTGGCGTAATCTAAGGAGCCATTCCGCATACTCGCGTAGTCTAGCGAGCCATTCCTACTCGTGCAATCTAACGAACCGTTTCGCGAATTTCCGTAATCATTCGAGCAAGATCGGCCCCGGTCGTCCCCCAGCAGGCCGCTATACGAATGAATACTATCGCTGCGTGAAAATTTCCGCTCGTCGCCCTCTTTGCCGCGGGTTTTCGACGCGGATCTGCCGCGATAGTCCGTGTCGCGGTTTTTAGATACAGAGCGGGCGCGGCTTGCCTCAGTATCGCGGTTTTTCGACACAGAACGCGCGCGGCTAGTGTCAGAGTCGCGGTTTTTGGACGCGGAGCGGCCGCGATATTCGTACTCGCGGTTTTTCGATATGGATCGACTGCGGTCAAGTTTCCCTCTCCCCTTCGGATCTGGCGTCGTAGACCGCGACACGTTGCGTCTTGGTGTGGGACTACGACTGCGTCTATTATCGACGCGAGGGGAAAGGGTATCCAGACGGGGGGTGGGGGAGCGGGAACGATTGCGATTGGCTCGCGCTGCTGTGTGGGAGGGGGTAAGGAGGGAGGGGTTGGGAGGAGCGGTGGTGCCACCTCCACTTCCTGTGCTCGAGGCGGAAGAGCGACGGGTCCTGGGTGGGGATCTGAAACATTGGGGGGCAAAAAGGAGGCATTATTTATTTGTTTTGAATTTCATCTTTCAACTGGCCCTCCTTGTTAATTGTACTAAATAAACAATAAATAAATAAATAAATAAAAATGTTAGGAGAAAATATACATAGGTACCTTGTTTATCCTGCTGGAATAGGAAAGAAAATTTGAAAAATGTCACTTTATACCAGCAGTCTAACCAAGCTCTTAGGCGTACATTACAATAAAATTGTACATAACCATACAGTTCACACTTTCACAGTGATTGAGTGATGTACAAAGGTTTTTTTTCTTTGTGTGTGTGTGGAGAGGGGAAATCTTCAAAAGACGCCCTTTGCAATGGGGAGTGTGGGATTGATGTCCGGATAGCAGGATATCCAGACCCACTAAAACCCAACCTCTCCCTCTTCCTTTTCGCATTAGGGCCCTGGAACCAGATGTATTGGACATTGCTTCAGGGACGTACATACATCCTAAATTATTTCAGGGGCCTGTACAAAGGTATAAAACTTTGATTAAATCAAGGAAAATAATAATAATAATAATAATAATAATAATAATAATAATAATAATAATAATAATAATAATAAACAAATTTAAACTCAAGGGACAATGATACCCCAATTTACAGTACTTAGCACTCTTTTGAACCTTATCTGTTTAGGAAATGAGGCTGGATCAAGTTACCATCAAGGGACCGTGATACCCTAATTTACAGTACTTAGCACTCTTTTGAAGCTACTAGTAATCTATTAAGTCTATTTTCATGCGAGATCACCACGTCATTCAATGAATTGCATATACATCCGCTATCGTCAGTAATAACAGTGCCCTCTACAACTCCTCAGTGTTATTTCAGTGTTTGTGAACTTAGGCGAAAAAATAGAGTAAATATTTTAAAAATAAAACATTTCATCTTGAAATATTCCATTAATATTTCTTGACTCCGGTAGAGAGTGTGAAGACCCTAGAGTGCAGGCAGTACAGCGTTTCTTCTCTGGATGGCTACACCAGTTTTTTGACCTTTTTTTTTTTTTTTTTTTTTCCCAGGACCAAGTCTAATGTGATACCCACTCGGCCACGGAGATTCTCTTCTTGGCATAATATTTCCGAATAGCTAGAGCAGGGGTTTACAACCAGCGGCCCGCGGGCCACATGTGGCCCGCCAGCCCATTTTTGTGGCCCGCGAAGCTTTTTGGGATTTGTACAAACTTACCTAAATGTAAAAAAAAAAAAAATGGTTTGGTAGGTAGGTAAGGTAGGTACTTATTCAAAAAATTTCGAATTTTAAAATTCTAATAAAAATCCTTCATGTTGAAAATTTTCCCTTAAACAACAAGTCATGAAAGTAGAACAGTTTACATGCGAAAAAAAGGTCTGACTCCGCTGGACATTGAACCCGGCTCTGCCGCGCGCAAGACCAGTGTAGTTATCATTGAGTCATGGAAACTGACCCTCTTTAGTGTTCAGCTACAATTAGAAGTATACTTTTTGAAAAATTTCGCCTGCGGCGCTCAAAATTCGATTATTTTCCTGGTTAGTGTGAACTTACCTCTCATAATGGACTTGTGCCTGGTTGATATCGATCGCGGGACCTCCACTTCTGACGCCCACCAGTTTGGCTGATGCTGCCGCTCTATGGGCTGAAACATAGAAATTAGGAGCAGGTGTTAGAGGATAGGAGAAAGCTAGCCGTTCCAAGAACGAACGAACTCAGGATAAAATCCGCCTGCCCCCGGCGCGGCGAGAGGGAACTGTAACTGCTGATATCTTATCGTTCCGAAAGCGAAGAGAAGACAAGACAGGCGACAAGAGAAAGCCAGCCGTTCCGAGAACGAACCTTATCTGTTAAGGGTTGAGGTTGGGGATAAAGTTCACCCCGGGTGGGTATTTAAAGCCACAACCTAGCGGTTACAAGGCAGGCGCTACCTTCCAAGCTACCTACATAGTAGATAGGTAGTAACTAGAGGTAATTAAACAAATTGAAATAACTCGGGAATAATAAAGTAATTGGATTTATTGGTTTGAAATATTATTCAAGGAACTATGCCTTGTTGCCTTGGCATTGTGGACGACATTCCTGAACAATTCTGGATTAATAAGAACTAATGAATTGATTCATAAACTATGCACTTAGTAGGTAAGTATTATTGTAAGCGTTGTTTTTATTTATTTTCTTATTTTTCTCATTTCTTATCTCTGGTGTGATAAAGTCAATTAAATAGTGACAACCCTATGATAGGTTTATTTACAAATACACTATTTCCGCGGCGCGGCGATAAAACCTTGAATGCAGCCAGATCAGTGAGGTTAAGCAATGTTGTCCGTGGTTGGTATCTAGGTGGGTTATCGTCTTGGAGAAAACGAGTACATACTGCTGTCTATTTCGGGGTGCACTCAGAGGAGCTGTTTGAAATCCCAGTGAAAAATAAATAAAACGAAGCAACTCGAGCAACAACTACCCCAACAACATTTTTCCAATACTTATCGGTCCAAATTTCCAATTTCAATTTTTTTAGGCTTTATTTAGAGTGGCAGGGTTTTCCTGAAGGAGCTCTTCCATACAAACACTAGTTTTTGTGTCTTTTATATTTTCCATTTTTGTCAGGACTTGGAAAATAATATTTTTCTTTTTTTTTCTGATGACCTGGAGATGGTTTGAGCAAGAGGTTTTGCAGATGTTGAGTGGGGTGTACAACTATGTTGTGTGTATGTCTGGTACTGGCAACCAAACTGGTAGTGAGTGGCAGTGTGGTTCGCCTCCGCACCGAATGGGTGCAAGTTCGTGTCTCGAACCGGTCAAACTATCTGATTCAATAACAGAAGCAAAATGGTTTTAGAGGCTAGGAGCATACGATATTGGACAATATACAACTAGTGGTTCACTGAACTGTGGAGCTCCGAAAAAGGGCGCCTAAGGGAAGCCCCGTGGCCCCAAAACAGTCCCAAATTTTGAAGAGATTTTTTTTCCCCACGAGAATATTTCTCTTTTCTTCTTCTTCTTCTAGGAGCTTTGATGTAAAAATTGTGATAACGGAAGTTTAATTGTCCCGAAATCGAAGACAAAACGAGGACAGGAAGGAGAAAGCCAGCTGTTCCAAGATCAAAAATTGTTTTCCGCCCCCGGACAGGAATCGAAAACTCAACCTAGCTCTTAAAATGCAAGCTAGCCTCCAAGCTAAATAAGCTGGCTTCCCTACAGAGTCCCCTAAGAAGCCCAAAATATAATGAGAGAATTTTCTGTTGATTTTTTCTACCCAAAATTTATTTGATCGATCTGACTCATTGACTGAGTAGTTCACTGAAGAGAGTAGTTCTTTTTTATAAATCGTTCACTACACATCTCCCATTCAGTCCACCCTGTCGGTATGATTGCATTTATGCAGATTATTGTTACAATAGTGCAGGTGCCAAGTTCAATTCTCATTCATTCACTAAGCAACTAAGCACTATAACACTTTAACACTATTGAGATCTTAGTCAAGGTTTTCCCTTGTTAAGCTTGACAGAGGTTTCAGCCAGGGCCGTATTTAGGGGGGGGGAGGGGGGGGGGAGTTATACGGTGATTTTAAAATCCCTAGAAATCCTAGAATAATCTTTTAATCAAGAATCTTTTGGGCAGAACTAAGCAGTTATTGTGACGTTAAATTAAACGAAAAAAGCGAAAAAACGTTGAATTAAGAATCTTTTCCACAGAATTCGCCACCGTGCTGGTGTAAGGGTTATGGGAATTTTCGACTTCACACTGGACGTTCTAAAGCGACTCAAAAGGTTCTTGGGCTCCACAGTTCGAGAAGTTGGTAACTTTTTGTGCGGCAAGTGTTCGTGAAAAGTACCTACCGTTTTTTTGGAAGACAGTTTCAAGAAAAGTGAACTAGTGAAATTCTGAAAAGGTTTTTTTCTCTTCTCAAACATATTTTTTATTGCACACTTCGAGAGTTTAATAACACTTTGAACAGTTTAAACGGGAATTTTCTTCTTTTTAACTCAAGAACGACAATTTACCCTTTTTTCATCTCAAAGCGGTAATTTTCCGTTTTTCCCAACTCAAAGCAGTAAATTTCCCCTTTTTCGAAGACAGTTTTAAGAAAAGTGAACTAGTGAAATTCTGAAAAGGTTTTTTTCTCTTCTCAGTGAACTAGTGAAATTCTGAAAAGGTTTTTTTCTCTTCTCAAACATATTCTTTATTGTACACTTCGAGAGTTTAATAACACTTTGAACAGTTTAAACGGGAATTTCCTTCTTTTTCAACTCAAGAACGACAATTTACCCTTTTTTCATCTCAAAGCGGTAATTTTCCGTTTTTCCCAACTCAAAGCAGTAAATTTCCCCTTTTTCAACTCAAAGCTGTAATTTTTCCCTTTTAATCAACTCAGAACGGCAATTTCCCGTTTCAACTCAGAAGTCAGAACGTGAAGTTCCCATATTAAATTTCCCGCGCGGGAATCCCCCCTCCACGCCCACTTATCATAATGAGTTTCAGCCAATTGTCGCCGGTGTGGATACTGCTTGCCGCCCTTCATTTGGCGCACGGGCAAGTGGTGCAAATCAACCAGGGTATTTCCCATTTTAAATTTCCCGCGCGGGAATCCCCCCTCCACGCCCAATTATCATGATGAGTTTCAGCCAATTGTCGCCGGTGTGGATACTGCTTGCCGCCCTTCATTTGGCGCACGGGCAAGTGGTGCAAATCAACCAAGGCAGACTCAGAGGGACCGCGGAAAGGTCCCGGAATGGGGTCAAATATTTCAGCTTCCTTGGAATACCCTACGCTCAGGCTCCCGAAGGAGAGCTGCGGTTGAAGGTAAACATAGAGTAGGATTTATCTGGCTGAAGGACGTTAAACAAGGAGTAGACCAGCTTAGTCTGGGTAGACTCAGAGGGACCGCGGAAAGGTCGCGGAATGGGGTCAAATATTTCAGCTTCCTCGGAATACCTTACGCTCAGGCCCCCGAAGGAGAGCTGCGGTTGAAGGTAAACATAGAGTAGGATTTATCTGGCTGAAGGACGTTAAACAAGGAGTAGACCAGCTTAGTCTGGCTGGGGGACTTTAAACAGGGAGTATACCAGCCTGAATTTCCCTTGCTAAAGAAATAGCAAAGGTTGAGTGCGAAGGGCATCCAATCGTAAATTTTGTAGCCAAAACCAAATGTCAGCCCAAAGCAATCACCCTAGTTACGGATGATTGAGAGGCTGACGAAAAACGCCGACCCTGTCTGTATTACACTGGAGTATTCAAAGTGCTATCCCCGCTGGCTTTGCCATGGATCGCAAAGTTGCGCGTGGCTGGTATCCGGATGGGTGACCATCTGGACAACCGCGTGTTGCTGGCCCCACTCAGGCTGGATGAAATTGACATGAGGCGGGTGGCTGCGACTCTTGTCGGTTTTCACATCATCTGACCATAGGGTAGTCGCTGACCCGATATAAGACGGGTAGCTTCAACTGATGTTCATCCTCATTGCCTAGCTATATTAGGGTATTATTGGTATAAGTAGGGCCATCGGTTATAATAAACGCCCTATATCACTGCGACCTGGTTAGATCTTCATATATTGTAGTCGCTGATCCTCGACTTTGGTTTGCAGGACCCCCAGCCTCATCCCGGATGGTCGGATACAAAGAATGCCACCGAACACGGGAATGAATGCCCACAGAGGAACTATTTCAATCATCAACTTATCGGTAGTGACAACTGCCTCTTCCTCAACGTTTATACGCCAAAGGTTCGTAGATAATCTTCTGTTATACTAATGGTTTTCAGTCAAAGAAAGGGTACTCAATATTTCTCCCCGGCCACCCCCCTCCCTTACTTTCGAACTTCATTTTCCTACAGTACTGTAGGCCAGACTTCCAAATTTTGGAAGTCTGGCCTACAGAAGGAGAAGGAGGAGGAGGAGGAGGGGTAGAGGGAAAGGAAAAAGAAGATAAGAAGGAGAAGAAGGAAGAGGTTGTTTAAAATACTCGCATGTATCCTAAATTGAGGGGTGATCTGGAAAAAGGGCGTAACGTCACTTACGCCCCTTTTCGGGAGTCGCATTTTTGGATAGCAAATTTTGTTGTGAACACGACTGTGAAAGAATCATCTTTCTATCTCTTTTCTGCGACAAGTTATGGCCAACTGTGTGAACTACATTGTGTTCATTTGAAAATGAAAACTTCAAACGTGATTGTCTCGAAACTGTGTTTTCGCAGCTATGCCCTTTTTCCAGATCACGCCTTAAGCTTCTACGAATCTACTAGTACAGCCGGAAAAGCCGAAATGTTTAAAAGAGCCAAATTATTACCCCAAAATTCTAGACTTCATGGCTTGTCCAGGAAAATTGGACTATTCCTCCGGACAAATGAGTAACGAAGATTTAAAGCAGCGGAGCGTCCACTCGACAGTTGCTTTGTCCACACATACTGTAAGCTTCTACGAATCTACTAGTACAGCCGGAAAAGCCGAAATGTTTAAAAGAGCCAAATTATTACCCCAAAATTCCAGACTTCATGGCTAGTCCAGAAAAATTGGACTATTCCTCCGGACAAATGAGTAACGAAGATTTAAAGCAGCGGAGCGTCCACTCGACAGTTGCTTTGTCCACACATACTGACATACTACAGCTGTGTGGAAGTAAATATTTGTCGATGCTTTCGCTGACAATTTTTATTTACTTATTTCCAAAAAACCATTAACAAATATAAATCTCTAATGTAAAAAAATACCCGAGCGACGAAGCCAATGACGTATTTTTTTAAGGAGAAACTCACAAATGCTTCAGAATTTTTGAGTATTGGAGGAGTTTGAGGGACTTTGTGGTTTCTACTTGGGAGTCTTTGAGGACTGACAATTTTGTTATATGACCCTGAATCCAACCTCAAAAGATCCATGACCCAAATGGAGTTTTTTTTTTCCTCTCCCAGATTATTGTTAACCGTCCAATTCCTTTCTCCCCTAGATCGATCCAAACGCCAAACTACCAGTCATGGTGTACCTCTCCCAGATTATTGTTAACCGTCCAATTCCTTTCTCCCCTAGATCGATCCAAACGCCAAACTACCAGTCATGGTGTACATACATGGAGGAGCATTCAAGGGAGGCAATACTCGCTTCCTTAAGGAGAAATTCATCATGGATAAAAACATCGTTTATGTGGCCATACAATATCGCATTGGAATACTTGGTGAGCAATTTTTCGTCTTATCGTCTCGAAATCGCAGAGAGGACACGATAGGAGAAAGCCAGCACCTCAAGAACGAACCTCACCTAGGATAAAGTTTGCTTCGGGTGGGGATCAAACGCGCGACCTAGCGCTTAGAGGGTGCTACCTTCCAAGTTAACCAGGCTGGCAGTGGCAGAGTGGCACACTTATCTTTTTTTAAGAGGTTTGATAGAGAAAACTGCAACTGCAGGTCTCATCGTTCCGAAAGCGAAGAGAGGAAGACAGGAGAAGAGAAAGCCAGCCGTTCCGAGAACGAACCTCTCTTGATTGTGTTCCAGGATTCATGAGTTTTCTGGACGACGTGATTCCGGGCAATTTCGGCCTTAAGGATCAGATCTTCGCTCTCAAATGGGTCCAAGACAATATCGCCCATTTCGGAGGGGATCCCAGCAGGGTGACAATATTCGGGGGTAGTGCTGGTGCGGCAGCTGTGGACTATTTGGTCATCTCACCGCTGGCTAAAGGTATGAAGGGGTCAGAAGAGATATGTTCCTGAGTACCCCAAAAGTATGTATACTGAGAAAAAAGGTGCCACAAGTAGAATATAACAGAATAGAACATACCTTGTTTATCCTACCAGAATAAGACTGAAAAGTCCCTTTACTCCCGTAGTCTAAACAATGTTTCGTGTATCACGTGGCCTTGTAGTGTGCCACGTCAAATTTTAGGAGACTTAGGGTGAGTTTCAACTACCTTCTTTTTAGCCCTTAACAGCCTGTTAAGTTTATAGAAATCAAATAATATCCAACAGACCTTCTACGGGGCTGAAAAAATATGGGTGAAATCTACTGTTGGGGTGGGAGAACTTTATTATTGGGTTATTTTCCCCTGATATATGTAGGATGTTGGAATGCTATATTAAGGTGTCAAGACTTACAGGGTTTCCTATTGTATATTAGAGTTCCGGAACCCAATTACTTTCGACATCCATTTTTTTTTCTTTTATCAGTGTTTCTTTTTCCTTCAATGGGTATGACCCGTGAATTAAATAAATAAGATGTTCATTTATTCCGTCAGGCATTTTTTTTTAAAGACGGGATAATGTTGCTCTCAAGTAAGCATATTGCTTATAACCTCGTATATTGTTGTCCCTTAGAGGGAACTTTGTCCCATATTTATTGGAAACCCCTGACCTAGGATGACCTCGCGTCACACAGTTTGTGAAGCACTGCTATAAATGATGCACTGCACTTCATTAGTATGAAAAGTGTATATTTTCATTATTGAAAACATTAAACTAATTATCTACTGTGTACCTACTTAGTACTTACTTACTCTCTATTATATTATTCATATACTCAGTTATTTCCACTTTAAACACCAAGTACCGTAAGTTGGGGCATCATGGTTCTTTAAGGGTAATTTTTTTCTTATTTTTTTAAGACGGGATAATGTTGCTCTCAAGTAAGCATATTGCTTATAACCTCGTATATTGTTGTCCCTTAGAGGGAACTTTGTCCCATATTTATTATTATTTTCTTCAAGAGGATTGATACAGGAACTGTAACAACGGAGGTCTTATCCGAAATCAAAAAGAGAACAGGTTAGGAGCAAGCCAGCCAATTCGAGAACGAACCTTATCTATTGTTGAAATACGCCCCGAGCTGTCCCATATTTAGAACAAGGTTGGACAAATTTAAACTCAATGCCAATTCGAGAACGAACCTTATCTATTGTTGAAATACGCCCCGAGCTGTCCCATATTTAGAACAAGGTTGGACAAATTTAAAGTCAAGGGACAATGATACCCCAATTTACAGTACTTAGCACTCTTTTGAACCTTATCTGTTTAGGAAATGAGGCTGGATCAAGTTACCATTCTTTTATCAGTGTTTCTTTTTCCTTCAATGAGTATGACCCGTGAATTAAATAAATAAAATGTTCATTTATTCCGTCAGGTCTGTTTCACAACGCCATTATTCAGGGTGGAACCGCCACAAGTCCCTGGGCATACATACCCCAAACTGTGGCTAAACAACGGGCAGAAGCTGTGGCAACCTTGCTTGGGTGCCCCAGTAAACCAACAACAGAGGCTCTGGCCTGTATGCGGGACATCCCATCCGATAATTTCATTATTGTTACCGATAAGTTTCTGGTAAGTATACGAATAAGCATGGTAAGTGGAGTTCTGAATATTTTGAGGAAAGAATCTTATAATTTACTGTTCAGTATCCAAGAGTTTCTCCTGCTTTGATCAGTTTCAAATTTAAACTTTCGATCCACCCCAACTTGACTCTAGAGTTTGAAAAGGTCCGTGCCAAATGCCAACACAGCAAAACTTTAGCTACTGTATTTCGTATCTTGAATATTAAAAGTAACAAAGAGAACATTTCAATGGGACAGGTACTCCTGTCGTTCTCTTTATACCAACAAGAGGCGAAGTGTATGACTCTCTCAACCCCTTGTTCCTAAAAACGCACCCCATTTCTCTCTTCCACCAGGAATGGGACCTGTCCCCCCTCGGCCCATTTTCACCGATCACCGACTCCTTCATGGGTGCCGGGGCCGTTGTGCCGGACCACCCGCTCGCTCTTCCACCCAACCCGGTCAACATTATCCTCGGCTACAACAGTTACGAGGGTAACATGATAGCGTCCATGGTGTGTTTTAATGAATTCCGATTGGCTAGAGACATGGAGGTCGATTTGCCGCGTCGATTGGCACTATTGACCAACCTTCAGGATCAGGTCAAGTATTCAGAGAAGGCGAAAGTGGCCGATCGCCTGTTTGAGTTCTACTTAAACAGTCAGAATATCAGCAAGGACAATGTGTACAAATTTGCCGATGTAAGTGAGAAGACGGGAGGACATTATTCCGCAGCCTTATAGAGTTATCTACATCTACACTGCGTTTTACGAAGTCGAAGTTGGCTCCAATTCTGATTTGGTAAACAACGCTCTAAGAGAATTTATTTGAATTGAGGGATGGGCACCAATGAATTAGAAGGAGGTGGAAACAGCCGACATTTCACTTTAGTTTTACTTCGTTGCGATAAACTTTCCAAGCCCATCCTCATTAGATGAGCGAGAAACAAAACTCCAAAATTTAGGTGCTGGGTTAACATGAAAGCAGTCCAAAAATATCTTAGCTTTGATTGGGCAGAACAAATTGGTATAATTATCTGTCCTTGTGTAACTAATGAAAATTAGGACAAAAAGTCAACATTGAGCCAATTCGCAGACCTTTCCTGTCTTTTGTTTCAGTTGGAATTGGTATATCTGTCCTTGTGTAACTAATGAAAATTAGGACAAAAAGTCAACATTGAGCCAATTCGCAGACCTTTCCTGTCTTTTGTTTCAGTTGGGAACGGATATTCTTTTCGGGCACCCGTCATTCAAAGCTGCCCTCAACTACTACAAGAAAGTACCCCTATACTTCTACCTGTATGACATCACACCTCGTATTACTCTCCTGACCATGTTTGGAAACTGCACTCATTTGAGAGGTAAGGAGGGGCCCATTTTTCGTCAGGAAAAGGTTAGACTTTAGAGCACGATGAATGCGCTAATTTCCCATGGACCACGAAAGTTGAGCAACTCTGCGCAAGGTTGGTATCCGGAGGGGTGACCACCTGGGTAATCCCGTGCTAGCTTTTCCCGATTTGACTTAGGCTGGGCGGGATCCGCGGCCTAGCGCTTACAAGGCAGACGCGCTACCAACCAAGCTAACTGGCCTTTGTAACTTGATTTTGATAGTAAAATCTTAGGCTTTCTGATTTCATTTTCAATTCCAGGTCCCAGTCATGGTGAGGAGATAGTGTACTTCTTCAACGACATAATACCCAATTTCGAGCTGACTCCAGAAGAGCATAAACTCTCCCATCGACTGCTGGATTTGTGGACTAGCTTCGCTTCTACAGGGTAAATATTATATCCAATCCTCTTCCTTATCCATTCTCCCCATCCCTTCCTGAAGTGAGGTGTGCTGGTGAGTGTGACTGTAATGCTGTTTCTGCCCGTGAGTGTGTTTGTGTGCCCGTGAAATATGTCAAAGACCTTGGTTAGACTGCAGGGGTAAAGGGACTTTTCAGTCCGATCCCAGCAGGATAACACAAGGTATGTATATTCTATTCCATTCTTCCCAGCCTTTTCCTATTTATATAGGGTCGGCGTTTCTTGTCAGAGTTGTCAGTCTCTTCCAAGCAGCCCTATGGTGTACCTCATATCCTAATATTCTTCATAAATTTTTCTCACCCAGGTCTTGATTCACACAATCTTATATCCACTGGAGGTGAGAATAGAGTAGGGAAGATTCAAAATCTATAGTGAAGCAGAATCTTCACTAAGGGCCTTTGGCTTTTCCCAGCCCGACTCAGGCTGAGTGAGATAGATGTGGGTAGGCGGTAGGCGGGTAGCTTGTCGTCGAATGAAGGGTAAAACCCCCGTCACTAAAACCCATCCTTGTGGTTAAACAGTGACGTTAATTACGTCAATTTATTAAAGTTCATTTTGACGGACTTTCCTTCCAGAGTACCCAGTGACACCTGGACCCCAGTTGCGTCAGACAGAATCGAGTACCTCCACATGACCAATGATGGATTCAAAATGGCGCGCGGTCTGTACGAGGACCGAATGAGATTTGTGGACACTCTGCCTTTGCTGAACAATCAATATAATTTGCGACATGAGAAGACCGAACTTTGAAATCCGAACTTTAACTCTTCTACTTCACGGGAAAACCGTGTACAGACGGGGTCGGTGTTTTCCGTTAGCCTCTCAATCAGCCCTATCTAGGGTGATTGCTTTGGGCTGACATTTGGTTCGGCTACATTGTGGATGCCCTTCGCACTCAACCTTTGCTATTTCTTTAGCAAGGGAAATTAGCAAGTGGAATTCGATCTTAAACGAACCTTGAAATTCGAAGTTCTACAAATTTTGGGAATGCGTGAACCCTCGACCGTGTTTCTCAAAACAAACTACATTCATGTGGCATTAGACTCATGTGTTCTGTGTCGTAAAATACCCCGTAGTATGTCCCTCAGTGCCACATCAGATGGGCGATAAGAAACACAATACTTCCCATTTAGGTGCTGGGTTATCAAGAGAACACCAGAACCCGTTGAAATAGGTATTTGCAATCGAAATACATACACATGTGAACAGCATTGAGCAGAAAGGAACCATCCCAAAGGAAATTCCCCATATGGAGGGTTCTTTTCTGCTTAATGATGCTGTCTTTTTTGTCGATGTACGAGTGCAACTTTTTGCCGATGGTGGGCATCCTCCATGGCATTTAAAGATCGTTACCACTAAACTAACCAATCTAACCATGGCATTCGCTTACCACAGAAGTAACCATCTAACCATGCCCTTGCCCAAAGAGGGCATTAGATTTAGTATTGAATAAAATGGTACCACTCTTAATAATGATGTTGTTCGCTAAATAATCAAAAGTGAACTTTATTGCCCGAAGCGAATGGGTTTCACTTTCGATGATTGGACTTGATTTTTTTTTCTGTCTAGATAATTTATTTATTTATGTGCTTTTTTGTATCGAAGTGTTAAATATCAAAGATTTCACTAATGACTCTTTATGGTTTGCGTGTTTGGAATTTTTTTTTTTTTTTTGTTCAAATACCTTCCTATACCTACCGCACCGAAAATGATATTGAAGTACACACCTATCTACTCGTTAATTAGATAGATTCAGTTTTAAATTTCGAATCAAGTTTCAAACGACATTCGTGCTTTTAAAATCATGTTGATTCGAATTTTGAAATTAAATGTCTTGAAGGGAATTTTAGATGTGTTAAGCATATGCAAATGCTCGTCACAAATGTCGTTCCCCGCTTAATACACTACACTAAATTTCATGACTTGCCATCGACTCGAACCACCAACCTCCAGATTCAAAGTCCACCGTGCTAACCACTACACGACTGAGGTTGATAAGTGAAATGTCTATATCTACAACTCTACATAATTTTTCCACCATTCTTTTATGACTGAATAAAATAAAACATCCATCAATTTGTGAATAATAATAATAATAATAATAATAATAATAATAATAATAATAATAACAATAATAGCTAGTTATCAGTTAGCCAGCTAATTCTTGCAGCTTGATAATATTATAAATCTGTCACTCCTGCTTGATATGTGAGTCGTTCACACACGTATAAAATTGATCATACAATGATTGCCTTTGTGAGCGACCAATTATAATAAATCAGAGAAATGGTGCCTAAACGGTGTGTCTGAACTGAGATTATTAAACGACCGAAGTGAAGTGGAAGTTTTAACCTGACAATTTTTCGTTTGGTTTGTTTGAATATACATATTTTTTTTTCTTTTTTAAATCTTTTTCTACCGACACCTCTGAAATAATAATAAATTCGCTATAACTGTAGTCTGTGTTTAGACACAATGAGTATTTGGTCAGTATCGTAGAAGGAAGAAGAGATGGCAAGCGAGGAAGAGGAAGGCCAAGATTGATGTACATTGATCAAGTTGTGAAGGCATCGGGTTGTACCAGTTATCAAGAAATGAAAGAGAAGACATCAGACCGATCGGAATGGAGAGCTGCCAACCAATATTAGGATTGAAAAGAAAGAATAATAAGAAGAAGATAACTGTAGTAATAGAAAGTAAAAAGTACTTACATGTTTTACATCGGCAAGGGTCGTGCTTGTCCAAATAGTGGGACAGGGTGTCCCAGCCCCCTCCTACCCGCACCATCACGTGACTTCGCAGCACCCGCACGAAAATGAGAACCTTGGTGTCCCCGATGCGGTACTTGCCCTCCGACACTCGAATCATGGGGAACTGGGTGGGGCACGTACATCTGGCAACGAGGTCGCGCACCTAAAAACACACGCAGCGGCAACGTTGGATTAGAAAAGTTAGAAGAGACCATAGACCAAGGGTGACCACTAACCTTACCTTCGGAAGCCGTAATCCCATAAAGCTGATTCGGGAGGAGTCACGCCAAATGTTCAGGCAATTTTTTTGAAAATTTTGGTCTACGATCTTCAGAATTCAGTCTCATCGAGATTCTGATCTTTAGAGAAATGTTTCAACAAAATATGAAATTGAATGGAGCAGTGGTCAATTTTCCAGTTTTCCAATACTATTCTAGTGTAATTCCACCCTGATCATGGGGAACTGGGTGGGGCACGTACATCTGGCAACGAGGTCGCGCACCTAAAGACACACGCAGCGGCAACGTTGGATTAGAAAAGTTAGAAGAGACCATAGACCAAGGGTGGCCACTAACCTTACCTTCGGGAGCCGTAATCCCATAAAGCTGATTCGGGAGGAGTCACGCCAAATGTTCAGGCAATTAAAATTTTGGTCTACGATCTTCAGAATTCAGTCTCATCGAGATTCTGATCTTCAGAGAAATGTTTCAACAAAATATGAAATTGAATGGAGCAGTGGTCAATTTTCCAGTTTTCCAATACTATTCTAGTGTAATTCCACCCTAAGTCATCAATCAGGCTACGACAAAGACCACACGAGTCTAATATAGCAGTTGTTTCATTGAACGGCGGTGAAACATTCATCTTTAAAAATCAATTCTTCATCAAAGACATAATTTCCCATGGCTGATAGCCTCTTTGAGAAGTCTATCTAAACCGGTCAAGTACTAACATTACTACGATGATACATTACTATTATTATTTGCTGAAAGCTCAATAGGTTAACACAAAAGTCCTCAGGCTTCAGAGTTTCAGAGGTCTCAAAGGTGAACTAGTACGTATGGATATAATCAAAGATGTACACTTGAGTATAAAATATTCGGAATAGTTTGTGTTTCCATTTCTTTACTCTGAGAGCTTTTTCTAAGGCCCGGTTTCTAACATCCTCTGTGGACTGGCGAATTTGCAAAACCATTTTTTTTTTCAAGAGGTTTGTAGAGGGAACTGTAACTGCTAATGTCTTATCGTTCCGAAATTGAAGTGGGAAGGAAGACAGGATAGGAGAAAGCCAGCCGTTCCGAGAACGAATCTCTTTGAGGATAAAGTTCACACCGGGTGGGAATTTATCCTGAATTTACCCGGGGCAGAATTTATCCTGAACGGATAGTGTTCGTTCTCGGAACGGCTGCTCCTATCCTGTCTTCCTTCTCTCTTCGATTTCGGGACGATAAGATCTTAGCAGTCTGTTACAGTTCCCTCTGTCAAACTTCTTTTTTTAAGTCAATATGTTCCGATTATTTTTGCACTAGTGTGTAAGCCAAGCCAATATTGGCATGACCACTGTTATTGTGTTTCTTATTTTAAGTCAATATGTTCCGATTATTTTTGCACTAGTGTGTAAGCCAAGCCAATATTGGCATGACCACTGTTATTGTGTTTCTTAAAAAGAGAACATGGGGGTATCCCATTGTATTGTGCATAGGAATTATTGCTAGTCTATATTCTTATTATTATTAGTCTATATTCTTTTTCTTTTTTTTTTAATCATGATTGAGATAGTCTCGTGATATTTTTATTTGAAAAAAAAAAATAATAAAAATAAATAAAATAAAAAAATAGAAGCTACAAGTTGAGCTCTCTATTTAAAGTCTTCAACAGGGTAGTCTCCACAAAATGGTATGAGAACTCGAATTCCACTATGATCGAAAAGTGTCTAAAAAGTGTCGTGTCGAGAATTGGCCAGCCAGTTGCTATAGCCCATTGAAAGCACTAGTTCCCAATGGATCACTGAAGGCAACTTTGGGAGTGGTTAGCATCCAAATGGATGACGCTGCTGGCCCATAGGATGGGGAACTGTAACTACTGAGGCCTTATCGTCCCGAAATCGAAAAGAAGGGAGATAGGATCGGAGAAAGCCAGCCGTTTCGAGGAAGAATTTTATTTATTTGGAATAAAATGAATTGTCCATCCCGGGTGGGAATCGAAACCGCGACCTAGCGTTTTGCCTTTTTGGCCTCAAATGTACAAAGATTCCCTCTCTTCATTTATGATCCAAGTCATTCTAAGGATAACACTCTCTCTCCAAGGCCAAAAATTCCCTCAAAATTTGCCAGATTCCCTTCTTCGTAACACCAATTCTGCTTCCACCATCCAGTACAATTTCTGACCCCACATGTATTCTCCCGCCCCCTCGCTTTATCCGCTCTATTGTTAAGTATTGTTCTATATGTTTAACCTGATGAGAAGTCACCTCTCGAAAAGCTCAACCACAACTTTCTACGGACATGAAATTCGCGGAATCGTGTTTCCACATCTTGGTAAGATTTGCTTTTTTTGTGCAAAAATAAATAACCCGTTTTCACTTTTTAGCTCTTTCTTGCTGAAGTAAACTTAAAAAAAAATAATAATAAAATAAAAAAAGTAAAAATCAAATTGAATGGAACAATGGGATTCTCGAAGATGGTTTTTGTAACAAAAGTAAAAATAAATAAATAAAAAATCAAATTGAATGGAACAATGGGATTCTCGAAGATGGTTTTTGTAACAAAAGCACGACAGTAGTAAAATTTGCTGGAACTACTATTTACGCTAAATAGGTAAAAGTAAAGATATAAATGCCAGCCTAGTTAGCTTAGTTGGTAGTGCGTCTGCCTTGTAAGCGCTAGGCCGCGGGTTCGATTCCCGCCCGGGGCGGATTTTATCCTGATGGGATAATGTTCGTTCTCGGAACGGCTGGCTTTCTCCTATCCTGTCTTCATTCTCTCTTCGATTTCGGGACGATAAGACCATAGCAGTTACAGTTCCCTCTGTCAAACCTCTTAAAAAAAAAAGATATAAATATTCCTAGGTAGCGGCATTGGTGGAGACTATGATTTGACTTTTTCACCCATTTTCAAAGCACAAACGTTTGAAGCTTAAAGATTTAAACGGGGAAAACTAATGTTTCCTAAAAAAAAAGTACCCTACTATCGGCTACATACGAATACGAGGAATACATGCATATGTAGCTAATAATAAATAATCAATTCATCACCATTTTATTTGACCTTTTCATATTACGGATAAAATGATCACTTACCATTTCATCTAAGCTCTTCAAATCATTGGTAACTATTTGGGGCAGGGGGCCATACTGGGCTTCGTCATCGGAATCGCTCAAATCGTCTTCCAAATCGGCATCGTAGTATTCGTTATCGCTGAACCCGAGTTTCTTCTTATCTGCTGCGATCTCGCGGTCGATTTCTCGCTCGAGTTGAATCAACATGGGCGCCGGCATGCCGAGTTTGGCGCCTCTCCTAGCCACCTGAAACATGGAGATAAAATCTTATATTATAAAATCAATAACATATAAGATCAGAGAAAATGAGAGAGATAAATATGAGAAAAGACGATAAAATGATATGAGATAAAAAGATAAAACGTCAGGTTAACGTTAAGAAGAACAAAGTTTGAACAAAAGAAAGAGACTTAGTTTCAGATTTACAGAAGCATGTAGAATAAATAATTATTTATCTTGGTCCATTTTTGGACGATTATCTGCAACTGCCCTAGCGCAAAATGCTGTTGCAGCTTTCGAAAATCCGGTGATTTTGCTACAATGGATAACATAAGATTTGGGCTATTTGAAATGAGATAACATAAGATTTGGGCAATCCAACTTTCTCCTTCCTACTGTTTCCACAATTTTCTTTCTTCTTTCCCTATTGTTGTTGAGCTTTTATCAATTCCAACTGTTGTTTTACTATTAGAGACAGTTCCTATTCAAATCTTTATTACACTTCTCTTTTCTTCTTCGCCATATGGTTTCGGCTGGTCTTTTGTTCTCGGAATTATTACCATTTCATTACGTCTGTTTCTAGGTTTTGTTTTGTTAGTCCGGATTTAATTACAATTCGAACTTAACCCTTGTATGATATATTGGTCTATTGATCTTTTCCAGTAGTTCATGTCTATCTGACCTCATGTAATGGGGACAAAAGGTTTGATAGAGGGGAACTGTAACAACGGAGGTCTTACTGTCCCAAAATCGAAGAGAGGATAGGATAGCCAGTTTCTCCGAGAGCGAACTTGATCTGTTTAGAATAAAGTCTGTCCCGGACGGGATTCGAAAGCACGACTTAGCGCTTATAAGACAGACGCGCTACCTTCCAAGCCAACTAGGATGTAAGGGCCTGGCCTTTTTGAGATCTATATCAGTGTTTAAATTTGAAATACAGCGTGTCTTTTCAGTTTAGTGGATGAATCAACTTTAGCCCACCAGCCTAGTTAGCTTGGTTGGTAGCGCGTCTGCCTTGTAACCGCTAGGTCGCGGGTTCGATTGCTGCCCGAGGCGGATTTTATCCTGATGGGATAATGTTCGTTCTCGGAACGGCTGGTTTTCTCCTGTTTTGTCTTCCTTCTACCTTCGATTTCAGGATAAGACCTCTCTATTGTTACAGTTCCCTCTGTCAAACCTCAAAAAAAAAAAATAAAAAAAATAAAAAAAAAACTTTATCTTAAGGGCCAAAATAGCCCAAATAAAAGAATCTATCAAGAGGTTAATTACTTTCAATAGGACGTCGTTCTACTCATTAGTAAGCTAGGAGCTGAACTTAGCACACATGAACCGAATATGTAATATTTCTTTTTTTGTTCAAATACCTTCCTATACCTACCGCACCGAAAATGATATTGAAGTACACACCTATCTAATACTCGTTAATTAGATAGATTCAGTTTTAAATTTCGAATCAAGTTTCAAACGACATTCGTGCTTTTAAAATCATGTTGATTCGAATTTATGATCAGATTGAGTTTTTTCTATAGCTTCGTTGATTATTTATGGTAAGAAGAGATGTTCTAGCTCTGGAGGTCCCGGGTTCGATTCCCTGCGGGGTCGAACTCAGCCTGGTGAGGACAATTCAGTAGCTACCTTAATTGAGTAGCGACCAGTGGCGGCATTACCAATGTAAAAAGATTACTGAAATACAGAGATCGATTGCAAAGGAGCACTTGATGGTAATTGTTGTGATGTGGGATATCCACTAAAGTTGTGAAAAAGCTCTGCTCAAGTACAAATAATTCATGGTTTGAAGAAGAGATGGCCTGCTCAAGCGCAAGTGATCCTAATAGCAGATTTTACATCAAGTGTACCGGGAGGCGCGCGAACATCAAGAGTTCAAAGCGCCCCGTCCTCTGCCTATATTAACAAGAAATAGAGTTTTGAGTTTTTTTGATGATTTTGACACTACTGACCTCCTGAAACAACTTCTCTAGTGATAGTCATTTTTTCATTGGACTAACATTACAGTTATCTTACTCAGGCGTGTATATAGGTCTTTATTGGAGAGGGGGCGGTGGGTACTTCAAATTTTTGGAGTCCGGCTCACAGTAAAGGACCAAAAAAGACCGAATGAGGGGCAGATTTCCCTAAATACGGTCCTGATCTCACTGACCCTCCAGTGTGTAAGTCCTCAACACTCCTTAAGGTGACAGTTCTACCACTACTTAGTCGCCTGTCACATTGGAATTAGCATAATGCCGAAATACGAGGTTCAAGCTACAACATATGATAGTAAGCTACAACATACTAGTGTAAGTTCGAGGTCTCTTTATCAGGCTTGACCTCGGGGGAAGCAAAGATTAATGGGTGACACTTTGACCATGCAGTGACAATCGCGCATTGCTCCTTTTAGATTTTTTCCTTTCAAAGAGATTTGATTTTGATAGAGGGAACTTTAAACAACAGAGGACTTATCGTCCCGAAATCGAAGAGAGCCAGCCGTTCTGTGAACGAACCTCATTTGTTTAGGATAAAGTTCGCCCCGGGCGGGAATCGAACCCGCGACCTAGCGCTTACAAGGAAGGGCGCTACCCTCCAAGCTAACTAGGCTGGCAAGTCATTTAATCTTTGGATGGAAAGGATTGACTTTAAACGCTCAGCATATCACGTTGCCCACGGAACAAAAAACACGACGTACTCCTTGGAAAACCGAATCCGGGAGTAGCGGATTCGATTTCCGGCGGGGTCAAAGTTTCCTAAACGGATGAGGTTCGTTCTCGGAACAGCTGGCTTTCTCTTATCCTGTCCTGACGATAAGACCTTAGCAGTTACAGTTCCCTCGATCAAACTTTTTTTATGCTTAATAACAGCATCATTTGGCTAACAATAACAATTAACTCAAAACGCTCATAATATTCATAGCTCTCCTAGTGTGGGGAGAAAGTCGAACCTCTTATCACCTGACGTAACGATTTGGCCACCCTGTAGGCGTTTCAGAATTTGCTTTGAACCTGATCCATAACCTCGCGAGGTCAAACCTATTGTATCTAGCTAAACAAAAAGATTTACTGAGAAAAGTGTCTAGAATTGGCCAGCCAGTTGCTATAGCCCATTGAATGCACTAGTTCCCAATGGACCACTAAAAGCAACGTTCGGAGTGGTTTGCGTCCAAATGGATGACGCTGCTGGCCCATAGGATGGGGAACTGTAACTACTCAGGCCTCATCGTCCCGATATCGAAGAGAAGGGAGATAGGATCGGAGAAAGCCAGCCGTTTCGAGGAAGAATTTTATTTATTTGGAATAAAATGGATTTTCCATCCCGGGTGGGAATCGAAACCGCGACCTAGCGTTTTGCCTTTTTGGCCTCAAATGTACAAAGATTCCCTCTCTCCATCCATCGACAAAATCCCTCACTTCATTTATGATCCAAGTCATTCTAAGGATAACACTCTCTCTCCAAGGCCAAATATTCCCTCAAAATTTGCCAGATTCCCTTTTTCGTAACACCAATTCTGCTTCCACCATCCAGTACAAAGTTACATATTTCTGACCCCACATGTATTCTCCCGCCCCCTCGCTTTATCCGCTCTATTGTTAAGTATTGTTCTATATGTTTAACCTGATGAGAAGTCACCTCTCGAAAAGCTCAACCACAACTTTCTACGGACATGAAATTCGCGGAATCGTGTTTCCACATCTTGGTAAGATTTGCTTTTTTTGTGCAAAAATAAATAACCCGTTTTCACTTTTTAGCTCTTTCTTGCTGAAGTAAACTTAAAAAAAAATAATAATAAAATAAAAAAAGTAAAAATCAAATTGAATGGAACAATGGGATTCTCGAAGATGGTTTTTGTAACAAAAGCACGACAGTAGTAAAATCGCTGGAACTACTATTTACTTAGCGTAAGGTAAGTAAATAGTAAAGATATAAATGTTCCTAGGTAGCAGCATTGGTAGATCTTCATACCCGAAAAGGATATGCCATATACTCCCTATATCACTAATTAGTGAAGTTTTAATTTAATGATTAAGGATGATGTTCGCCAGCCTAGTTAACTTGGAGAGTAGCACTACCTTGTGTTCTTGTAAGCACTAGATTGCGGGTTCGATTCCCGCCCGGAGGAGGATTTTATCCTAAACAGTAAAGGTTTGCTCTCGGAATGGCTGGCTTTCTCCTATCCTGTCTTCCATCCCTCTTCGCTTTTGGAACGATACCTTCGCAGTTACAGTTACCTCTATCAAACCTCTTTAAAAAATCAAAGCACAAACGCTTAAAGACTTTAACTAGGAAAACTAACGTTGGCTGGAAAAAAACTACCCTAACATATGTACCTAGTAGCTATTAATAATAATTGTATAATCAATTCATCCCAATTTCATCTGAGCTTTTCCACATTATGGGTAACACGATCACTTACCATTTCATCTAAGCTCTTCAAATCATTGGTAACTATTTGGGGCAGGGGGCCATACTGGGCTTCGTCATCGGAATCGCTCAAATCGTCTTCCAAATCGGCATCGTAGTATTCGTTATCGCTGAACCCGAGTTTCTTCTTATCTGCTGCGATCTCGCGGTCGATTTCTCGTTCGAGTTGAATCAACATGGGCGCCGGCATGCCGAGTTTGGCGCCTCTCCTAGCCACCTGAAACATGGAGATAAAATAACATATAAGATCAGAGAAAATGAGAGAGATAAATGTGAGAAAAGACGATAAGATGATATGAGATAAAAAGATAAAACGTCAGTCAGGTTAACGTTAAGAAGAACAAAGTTTGAACAAAAGAAAGAGACTTAGTTTCAGGTTTACAGAAGCATGTAGAATAAATAATTATTTATCTTGGTCCATTTTCGGACGTTTTTCTGCAACTGCCCTAGCGCAAAATGCTGTTGCAGCTTTAGAAAATCCGGTGATTTTTCTACAATGGATAACATAAGATTTGGGCTATTTGAAATTAGATAACATAAGATTTGGGCTATTTGAAATTAGATAACATAAGATTTGGGCAATCCAACTTTCTCCTTCCTACTGTTTCCACAATTTTCTTTCTTCTTTCCCCATTGTTGTTGAGATTTTATCAATTCCAACTGTTGTTTTACTATTAAGAGTTGTTGTTTTACAGTTCCTATTCAAGTCTTTATTACACTTCTCTTTTCTTCTTCGCCATATGGTTTCGGCTGGTCTTTTGTTCTCAGAATCATTACCATTTCATTACGTCTGTTTCTAGTTTTTGTTTTGTTAGTCCGGATTTAATTACAATTCGAACTTAACCCTTGTATGCTCGAACTTAACCCTTGTATGATATATTGGTATTTTCCAGTAGTTCATGTCCATCTGACCTCATGTAATGGAGACAAAAGGTTTGATAGAGGGGATCTGTAACAACGGAGATCTTACTGTCCCAAAATGGAAGAGAGGATAGGATAGCCAGTTTCTCCGAGAGCGAACTTGATCTGTTTAGAATAAAGTCTGTCCCGGACGGAATAAGAAAGCACCACTTAGCGCTTATAAGACAGACGCGCTACCTTCCAAGCCAACTAGGATGTAAGGGCCTGGCCTTTTTGAGATCTATATCAGTGTTTAAAAGACTTCTAGGAATCTTTAGGGACCCCTGGTAGCAACCTCCGTGGCCGAGTGAGTATCACACTAGGCTTGCAGGCAGGAGGCCCGGGTTCGATTCCCGGCGGGGCCGAGGTTTTTCGGCTCTGTGCTTGGAGTTCGGGGTGCACTAGCCTCGTGAGAACAATTGAGTAGCTACTACTTGATTCGAGTAGCGACCAGTGGCGGCATTACCAGTGTAAAAAGATTATTGAAATATCGAAATTGATTGCAAAAGAGGCACTTAGTAATGTTGTGATATCCACAAAAGTTGTGAAAAAGCTCCGCTTTACCACAAAGAATTTGAGATTTTTTTTTTTTTATTTGTGTTAGATCGATCTAGAACTTCTAGGAATCTTTAGGGACCCTGTTATTCCCAAATTCAGGGATACCCTCCTCATGAAGAAGGAATTAATTTGTTCTTTATTCTTTTTTTTTCTTCGCCTTTTCCCGTGTTCAGACGTGGTCGGCTTTTTTCGCCAGCCTCTCAATCAGAACTAGTTAGGGCGGTTGCTTTGGGCTGACATTTGGTTTTGACTGTAAAATTTTTACGAGTGGATGCCCTTCGCACTCAACCTTGCTATTTCTTAAGCAAGGAAAATTTCAGGGTAATATCTACTTTTCTACCACACCGTCCACACCTAAAATTGTACTTCGGACCCTGGTGCAAAGAAAGAGCCTCGGTTATGAAGAGGCTCCAGCTGTTAAGAACTTTATGTTTTGTTTGGTCAACTTTTTCGTTGTATTTAGCGTGATTTATGCCTATATTGCCTATGCGTTGTTAAAATTTACAGGAAATGCTGAAATGGACTTTATATAGGCTATAGGACATGGATATAGAGGTGTATTTAGCTATTTCTCTATTTAAACTATATGATACAAACAACAGTCTTACTAGGCGACAACTTACAACAGTATGTTCTTACTTATTACGGGTATCCAAGTATGCTAATCTCTTCACTAATTTAAAGCCCGGAACACACGCTAATGCCGGCCACTCACGTTCAGACCGCCTGACAGACAGTCGGAAAGTCAGCACTAGTCTCAGACCTTACTGTCTGAGCTTTATTATTATTATTATTATTATTATTATTATTATTATTATCCGTGTCTTTTCAGTTTAGTGGATAAATATTAACTTTAACCCGCCAGCCTAGTTAGCTTGGTTGGTAGCGCGTCTGCCTTGTAACCGCTAGGTCGCGGGTTCGATTGCCGCCCGAGGCGGATTTTATCCTGATGGGATAATGTTCGTTCTCGGAACGGCTGGTTTTCTCCTGTTTTGTCTTCCTTCTACCTTCGATTTCGGGATAAGACCTCTATTGTTACAGTTCCCTCTGTCAAACCTAAAAAAAAACTATCCCAAGGGCCAAAATAGCCCAAATAAAAGAATTTACCAAGAGGTTAATTACTTTCAATAGGACGTCGTTCTACTCATTAGTAAGCTAGGAGCTGAACTTAGCACACATGAACCGAATATGTAATTTAGGCTCTACAATACATGTGTGTTGTTCTGGGCCCAACACAACTGTATCTGTACATAAAAGTACCTACTGAAGACTCATATACATGCCTCATATTCAATACAATTGGGAAACAATGGAACAAACAGCAATAACTTTTTTGTTTTAACGCGTACTGGTTTCTATTTTTGGTTTAAAACGAAACGTTTTTTTTTTTTTTTTTTTTTTAATGAAGTGGTTTGATAGAAGGAACTGTAACTGCTAAGGTCTTATCGTCCCGAATTCAAAGAGAGAAGGAAGACAGGATAGGAGAAAGCCAGCCGTTCCGAGAACGAACATTATCCGTTCGGGATAAAATCCGCCCCGGCGGGAATCGAACCCGCAGTCTAGGGCTTACAAGGCAGACGCGCTACCAACCAAGCCAACAAGGCCTGCCTTGTAATCGCTAGGTTGCGCGTTAGATTCCCACCCGGGTCTCTTTTCGATTTCGCTACGATACGATTCGGTACGATAAAGCTGTGTCCACACATAGTCGAAGCCGTTGATCGATCAGCGATCGACGTCTACTGAAACCGTACACTGCCTCAACAACATAGATTCTAGATTCACCATCGATTGACGGCGTCGACTATGTGTGGACACACCTTAATTATGACTTCAGCAGTTACAGTTCCCTCTATCCAACCTCTAAAAAAGCTTCAAAGCATCAAATTGCACAGAACACGGTAATGACTGTAATGATGATTAGTACAACCGGTTGCATAATCCGCTCATCAGATACTGCTAAGACACCGGAGACTGCTACCAACACAGATGTAGCTAGATACTCAGGCAAACTGATTAATATTCGTTCAGGATAAAATCCACCCCGGCGGGAATCGAACCCGCGGTCTAGGGCTTACAAGGCAGACGCGCTACCAACCGAGCCAACAAGACTGGCCTTGTAAGCGCTAGGTTGCGGGTTAGAAAAAAAAGGCTTCAAAGCATCAAATTGCACAGAACACGGTAATGACTGTAATGATGATTAGTACAACCGGTTACATAATCCGCTCATCAGATACTGCTAAGACACCGATCATATACTGCTAAGACACCGGAGACTGCTACCAACACAGATGTAGCTAGATACTCAGGCAAACTGATTAATATTAACTATAGCCATTGATTTAATCAAGTTGGCATCGAGCCCAGCTAAGGTACAATACAGCCCAGGTATTATAATGTAGGGGCGAATCTGCGGGGCGTTTGCCATGCTAGGAGGTCCCGGGCTCGAGTTCCAAATTTGCCAAAATTTGGCTGGTCGATCCGGTCGTATTTCAACGGGTTATTTTGTGACTGAGCCTTCTGTTGACCTACCAATTGAGCAAGGAACACTGTGTCTCTTTTCACACATCTGATGATAAGACACGCTACATGATGGTCAAGGACATGGTACGGCACAGACTAAGAGCTATTTCAGGTATTTCGTATCTACACAAAAACATCTAAAGGAAATTTTCTAAAGGATTTCGGGATCTATAGGGCCAAGGGGATCCTGTAGTGCCTCCTTTTCTGGGTTCTAGAGTTCACTGAGCTAGTTATCTCTTCAAGGGATCTTTTGAACCCTTCTGAAATTTCAGGGTAATATCTACTTTTCTACCACACCGTCCACACCTAAGATTGTACTTCGGACCCTGGTGCAAAGAAAGAGCCTCGGTTATGAAGAGGCTCCAGCTGTTAAGAACTTTATGTTTTGTTTGGTCAACTTTTTCGTTGTATTTAGCGTGATTTATGCCTATATTGCCTATGCCTATGCGTTGTTAAAATTTACAGGAAATGCTGAAATGGACTTTGTATAGGCTATAGGACATGGATATAGAGGTGTATTTAGCTATTTCTCTATTTAAACTATGACAGAAACAACAGTATGTTCTTACTAGGCGACAACTTATTACGGGTATCCAAGTATGCTAATCTCTTCACTAATTTAAAGCCCGGAACACACGCTAATGCCGGTCACTCACGTTCAGACCGCCTGACAGACAGACGGAAAGTCAGCACTAGTTTCAGACCTTCCTGTCTGAGCTTTTAGACGAGGGATGGTAAGATGGTATATGTATTTAGCTTTCTGAGAATATATTATTACAATTATTATAAAGAAAACATACAAACTTAAAGAAGTGTGAATGGCGGAAAAAGCTTTCGACCTAGGTCTCATAAAGCATGGCCGGAAGCTTTTCCCACCACACACGCTCAGACTGTCTGTCAGACAGCGTGGCCGGCATACATATCTGTCAACTTGGCTTTCCAACCTGGTCTTACGTGTGTATGCGTTATATTTGCGCAAAATTTCAGGTCTAAACGAGTGAATTTGCGCGAATATGGCGTCTGTTGGCGTTGCATGCAAAAGGCGAATATGGCGCGAATGGCGCACACCCGTAATGATCTATTGGAAGATCAAGTTGGGAGACATAATTATAGCGTGTGCATCGGGTTTCACGTGGTGTTTCAGCGTTTATGAAAGCTCACTTGGGCGGCGTCTTTGAAATTTCAAATTTCTCTCCGGAAATAATCTGTTCAGCGTATCAAGCGGATTTGAATATGAAATTTGGAGAGAATATTCTTTAGTATTTGAAGTTGAGCGTATTCACTTTTGAAAGTGTGATCGATTTTGCGTGAAATTTGGTGATATTGAACCTGTTTTGTTAAGGACATTAGGCGATGTTTCTAAGGACATTAGGTGATTGTTGTAATGCATACTCAGCTCTGGATATTTTATGACAACTTTGAAGTAAATGTTGTTGAGTTGAAGTTGTGTGCACAAGTAGATAATATGACGAGTGAGAGTGACGTATATTCAATAGGATTAGGATTTTGTGTTTTTTTAGAGAACTTTGTGATTTTAGGTTACAGTGCACAATACATTTGTAGCATTACCGGTCAAAGTGGTCCACGCAGTTTTTGCTGAAGTAAACTACCCTAGGGTGCAAAAGTCCTACATACTGGACTCCGCACACAGTAATTTCATCAGAAAAGACCCCCATTTCAATATAATGTAAAAGACCCTCTAAACTAAACTATCTAGGCTTGTCGTTGTGGAAGAAAAAACCCTTACCTCCAACAAACACAGGATGACATGCTTCTCGTTCTTCCTCATAATCAGGTCATCCGTTTCGAACAGCAAACATTCGAACACCCCCAGGCCGCGCCGACTCCAGCCGATAAAGTTCGACACGTTGTCGCGGGCGAAGAACGTGCCCGGCTTCGCACCGGGCAGATGTTTGACGGGCGGCAGATTGAGGACTGAGATGGCGATGCTGTGAACGTCCTTGCCCTGCGCTTGCCGCTTGGCCATGTGTTCTTCCGCGTAGCGCCGCACGTTGTTGGCGTGCTGAGGACAGAAGAAAAGGGGGCACATTGAATTGAAGTATTCTCTAATAATACCCTAGTTCCTGGTAGATTAAATTTATGAACTTACCATTCGCTAAAGACCCGCGAGGGATGGTGTCGATTATAAATTAACTATCTGTCCAAATATTAAAAATGCCTTACACACCGTCAATTTAGCTGTTATATCCGTTCGGAAACGAATTCCCCTCTTCAAGATGACGCGCCAATGGATTTCCAATGGTTTAGTATAGGCGCCACCACACCGAAAGAGGGGAAATGAGCTTCAGAAGAGGAGAAACCGTCGGTTTCCGAAAGGAAAGTATGACTTACACCTTACCAAGAGACGCATTCAAAAACTCACAGATTTAGAGTTCAAAGGTGTGTCCACACATTAGATGACGGGCGTCGATCGATGTGAATCCACGGCCGGTCGACTATGTTTAGACACACTTTTTAGACATCTCTTTGAGTTTAGACCTATGCATTGATTCCTTCTATTCTCTTAACACTACGACCATATTGTTTATCAAGAACTATGTTCTCTTCTCTAGGCAAGAGTTTTCCAATTGTTCATAGAGTTCTTTGCACCCATCATCAGTGTTTTCTTTCTCTCCAACTAATTAAATCTGAAATCAGACGATCCGTCAATCACACTCGTAATGATTTTCCTAAAGTTCAGAGAATCAGTGGTGTATTCTCTGAATTTCCATGGAAGCTACGAACGAACGCATAAAACCACCCTTTTTATCGCACCACCTTTTTTATTTCGTATCAATTAAGCAACTGCTACATTAGACGCTTGTGGTCTGTGTCGTAGCAAGCCCATCCCGTAGATGTTCCTCATCAGATGGGTGATAAGAGACAATATGTACCTACTTCCCATTTAGGTGCTGGGGTCAGGCCCATATCCACAGGATTTTAGTAGATATATTCCAAAATTGATAAGGGGCCTTTTAGTGTTCCCGCGGGGGTGGGATACTGACATACACGCCACTGAAAGTTTCCCCTTTCGACAATCTCACAACTCGCCACTGCAAAGGATCAATTAATAAACACCAGTATACCAAAAGAATTCGTTTCCGAACGGATATAACAGCTAAATTGACGCTGTGTAAGGCATTTTTAATATTTGGACAGATAGTTAATTTATAATCGACACCGTCCCTCGCGGGTCTTTAGCGAATGGTAAGTTCATAAATCTACCAGGAACTAGGGTATTAGAGAATACTTCAATTCAATGTATCCCCGTTTCTTCTGTCCTCAGCACGCCAACAACGTGCGGCGCTACGCGGAAGAACACATGGCCAAGCGGCAAGCGCAGGGCAAGGACGTTCACGTAATTGTCTGACCCATCCTCTCTCGCTACGCCAACGAGGCTTTAATTAATTCATACTAATTTATTCGCTTGCAATATATGCAGAATGTCAGTCACGTAGGTACGGGTGGGAGAGAAGGGTTCAAAAGATCCCTTGAAGAGATAACTAGCTCAGTGAACTCTAGAACCCAGAAAAGGAGGCACTACAGGATCCCCTTGGCCTTATAGATCCCGAAATCCTTTAGAAAATTTCCTTTAGGTGTTTTTGTGTAGATACGAAATACCTGAAATAGCTCTTAGTCTGTGCCGTAGCATGTCCTTGACCATCATGTAGCGTGTCTTTTCAGATGTGTGAAAAGAGACACAGTGTTCCTTGGTCAACTGGTAGCAACAGAAGGCTCAGTCAACACAAGAACACCACAAAATAACCCGTTGAAATACGACCGGATCGACCAGCCAAATTTTGGTAAATTTGGAACTCGAGCCCGGGACCTCCTAGCATGGCAAACGCCCCGCAGATTCGCCCCTACATTATAATACCTGGGCTGTATTGTACTCTTCAGTTGATTGCTCACTTCACGTCTCACTTGAGACGGAATTAAAACATCCGAATTAAAACACAAAGGAGAATAACCTGGCCCAGGTACAAGGCGAAGGTTACTCATGTTTTCGTCAAGTGTTACTTAGGCCAGACACTATCAGGTAGACGTAGACCTGACAGGTACGGGTGATAATGTATACCTGACACCTGATGAACACACAAACTATCAGGTAGACCTGACAAGTACGGCTAAAAAGGTCCGTCTGTCAGGTCTACCTACAGGTATACTCCGTATACTTGACCTGATCAGGTCTATCTGATAGTGAGTGGCTGGCCTTAAATAGTATCCACACATAGTCGACCGGCCATCGATCGATATCGACTGACACGTCCATTCTGCCTCGACAACATAGATTTATCTCGTCGATCGACGGCCGGCCGGTCGACTATGTTTGAACAATCTCGAGCTGTGTCCACATATGGTCGAAGACCGTCGATCAACGAGGTGAATCTATGCTGAGTCAATGTAATAGCGCCTTAAATGTGTACATAAATTCCATTCTATTTTGTATTGTACAATACGCTTCTTTGATTAGCATCGAAATATCAGTTCAACAGATGATTGCCTCTATCCGGTTAACCTTTTTTTCAACATACTTTTATAATGAGGAGTTCCGATTCCGATCGTTCTGCTACATAGAATAGAATATACCCTGCTTATACTGCCAGAATGAGACTGAAAAGTCCCTTTACTCCCGCAGTCTAAACAAGGTCTTATGTATTTATACATTGAAATGCCAATGGAAATGTCAAAGGTGCGGAGCTGCGGAGGTTCGCGAACGTCAAAAATTCCAAGCGACGCGGCAACGGCCGCCCGGCTTATATCAAATCAGCGAAGTTTGATTAATATTTTACCATTACCAGGGTGGAACATGGATTATAACAAAGCAAGACGTTATGTATTTCTGCTTCCACTTCATGTGATTGGATTGATAAGCATTCCAAATTTTTATGAGCATGATTGGAAAAATAAACTGCATAGACTTGTTTACAGAAACTTCATGTGGGTTGGAATAATTTTCGGAGTGTTACTTCAGCTTACGAGTACATTTATTTATTCTATTCATGATTTGTCTGAATTCTTGCAAAGACTTCTCGAATGTTTGTCGGATATAACTATTTTGTCTACCATTTTCTACTATAACGTTCTGATGAAAGAGGTGATTGAGTTGTTGGATCTTCAAGAGAAAGAGTTCAAAGTATCTAATATCAAGATTCACAAGAAATACATTTTACAAGAGCAAAAATTCCTGGCAATTGCTTTCCTTTTTAGCATTTGTGTTTCAACAAGTTTCCTCATTGAAACTATTCTGCCTAAATCAGAGAGGACTCTATGGTTAATGACCTCCCTCTATCATAGAAAACACCCAGATAGAGTTTTACCATTCAATATGTGGACTCCAAGTTTCATTGATGCAAGTGACATGGAGTACTTTGTCATACTCTATTTGCTAGAAGTTTGTTTATTGGTGTATTTTACAGCGGGAGTTTTCGAGATGGCTGTGATGCATATAATTTTTCCTATATCATTGAAAGGACAATATACAATGCTTGGAGAATTCGTCGAGCTGATGGGTGTAGAACACAGAGATTCAGTTGGAGACCTCATCTTTTACTCTGATGTTGCCACCGGAGAGTATCTCACAGAAACACAGATGTTACACTTCGCTATGTAAGTAAATAAAACAGAGTATTTTTCTAAAACGGAAATTTTAGAGAGAGAGAGAGAGAAAATCTCACTTATAACCTCAATATTTTGAAACCAATATACGGGTATTAAGGCAAATATCATGTGATTTCAAGATCCTTCGCCTTTTCCCGTGTTCAGACGTGGTCGGCTTTTTTCGCCAGCCTCTCAATCGGAACTAGTTAGGGCGGTTGCTTTGGGCTGACATTTGGTTTTGACTGTAAAATTTTTACGAGTGGATGCCCTTCGCACTCAACCTTGCTCTACTCTGATGTTGCCACCGGAGAGTATCTCACAGAAACACAGATGTTACACTTTGTTATGTAAGTAAAGAAAACAGAGTATTTTTCTAAAACGGAAATTTTAGAGAGAGAGAGAAAATCTCACTTATAACCTCAATATTTTGAAACCAATATACGGGTATTAAGGCAAATATCATGTGATTTCAAGATCATTTTGAAATTGAATTACAAGTTTATAAAGGGACCCTTGCTTAACTTGAACAACTAATTAAATAGACCGGCTTCTTCTTTTTGTTCGCCTTTCCAGTGTACAGAAGGGGTGGGCGTTGTTCGTCAGATCAGTCCTAGGTCCTAGCTAGGGTGATTGCTTGGGGCTGACATTTGGTTTTTCCAGTGTACAGACGGGGTGGGCGTTTTTCGTCAGCCTCTCAATCCCAATCAGCCCTAACTATAAGGGTGGTTGCTTTAGGCTGACATTTGGTTTTGGTTACAAAATTTTACGAGTGGATCGATTCACATGGCGACTATGTGTGGAGTTGTGGACACACCTTTAGAATCCAGATTCTTCTTCGCCTTTTCTTGTGTTCAGACAGGGTCGGCGTTTTTCGTCAGCCTCTCAATCAGCCCTAACTAGGGTGATTGCTGACATTTGGCTACAAATTTTACGAGTGGATGCCCTTCGCACTCAACCTTTGCCATGTCTTCTGGCAAGGGAAAATAAGGCTGGTATACTCCCTGTTTAAAGTTTCCTTGCCGGACTAAGCTGGTCTACTCCCTGTTTAACGTCCCCCAGCCAGACAGTTTAAATAGACCGGCTAGTGAAATAACTAGCCTACCCTGTAAGGGGGCCTAGGATTTATGGAGTGACAAAATAAATATCCTAGCCACATATTTGAAACACTGTGTCTACAGACCATTAACCTTTGTCCTTATCAGACCTTATCAATCTGTAAATCGAAATGACAAGTCAAGGGAGCCAATTATACAAATAAGTATAAGTAGTGCTTTGTTTGTCTGACTAGTTAGGGTTGATTGACTATTGAGAGGCTGACGAAAAACGCCGACCCGTTTATTTAGACTGTCGAAAAACGCCGCTTTATTTAGACTGTCAGCTTAGATTACTTAGAACAACTACAAAATTTGTAGTAAATTTATAAATTTGTATACAAGCAGCATAAATGAGTTCACTATTATTATTTTTTTTTTTTAAGAGGTTTGACAGAGGGAACTGTAACTGCTATGATGGTCTTATCGTCCCGAAATCGAAGAGAGAAGGAAGACAGGATAGGAGAAAGCCAGCCGTTCCGAGAACGAACATTATCCCATCAGGATAAAATCCGCCTCGGGCAGGAATCGAACCCGCGGCCTAGCGCTTACAAGGCAGACGAACTACAAACTAAGCTAACTAGGCTGGCTAACTATTATTTTTATCTACTAATAATGATGACTGTCTTTGTATTTTCCCTTTCTTTCATACGTGTTTCTTTTCAACTTTTCAAAAACCACCCTTTCCGTTTAGTACTCAGCCTCACATGATATGCAATTTTATTAGTACTTTAATACAATTTTATTGTATTAGTATTAGTAGATATTAGTAAATTCAGGCTGGTTTTACTTAGTAGTAGTGTAATTATGCTATTATGCACCTATGTATAAAGACAAAAACTCAAATTTCAAGTTGTGATGAATCATTACACTTTGGAATGATTTTCAGATTAGAAACATCAAATTGGAGCCAATTAGATGACATACACTTTAATACATGAAATAATTCTTGTTTCTGACCAGGTCAAACACATGTCAAATTTTGGATTCAATCATTGTCAGACATCTACATCTTGAAGACCAGTCTCTTTCGAGTCTAGCCTTTTTTGTGGTAGTGTAACTTATTGTGGTAGTGTAATTTCCTATTGGCAAATTCTTTGAAACCTATATGTGATAAATCAGGATTAAACAATAAATACATTGAAATGCCAATGGAAATGTCAAAGGTGCGGAGCTGCGGAGGTTCGCGAACGTCAAAAATTCCAAGCGACGCGGCAACGGCATCAGATCTGTTTTCATTTTCCCCTATTGACTTTAATTTGTTTTATCAAGTGTTGTGTATACCCTTGAAAGTTCTAACTTTTTAATGTTGTCTAAATACATAATTCCTATCATTTGTTTGCATCCCAAAGATATAATCGCGTCATATCTGCTGTGATCACCAAGACCGCTAGGACTGAACAAGTCCAGATAACTCTTACGAGAACGACCTTCTCTAGTCTCGGCGTATATTCTGGTCTCACGTCGCCGCAGTGGGATTTAATAACCCCCGTCACTATCTCTCAATGTCCATCTTGGGCGAAATATACATCACTACGCCAACTCCAAATTTGGCCAATTCAGATAAAGACTCTGGCGTGTATCTTCTGCATATCTCGGAGTAAAATCGTACGGAGATAATCGGAGAAAAAACGTAATAGACTAGGAGTCGACTACATAGATGAAGTTTTGTTGTTCCAATACGAACAAAGTGAGTTCTATGTTTTAAACTCAACGATTTTGCATTTAGTCTGTCTGTTTGTTTCACCAAACCTCTAAAGTTTAACTCCAAACACAAAAAGCCCACTCCGAGGCTTCGGTGTAGGGGCAAACAGCCCTAAAGGATGGGTTAAGCTTTTACGAATCTACCATACTTGTCGGAACGGTTTGTCTGATTTTGACTAAATTTGACAAACAAATTGAACTATTGAACACCTAAAGAATATTAATTCATTTGCTCTTTAGATTTTGGGATCGAGCCTATGGAGACCCTGTAGCAGCCCTGTTTTCTGAATGAGTTCTTCATTTCACCGAACCACTAGAATTTTTTTTTTTTACCAACCTCAGTGGTGCAGTGGTTAGCACGGTGGACTTTGAATTTGGAGGTTGGTGGTTCGAGTCCAAGTCATGTCATAAAATTTAGCGTAGTATATTAAGCGGGGAACGACATTTGTGACAAGCATTTATGACCAACCTCAGTGGTGCAGTGGTTAGCACGGTGGACTTTGAATTTGGAGGTTGGTGGTTCGAGCCCAAGTCATGTCATAAAATTTAGCGTAGTATATTAAGCGGGGAACGACATTTGTGACAAGCATTTATGCTCAACACAATTAAAATTCCATCATGTGATTTCAAGATCCACGATAGTGGTACTTTTCATTTTGCACCCCAAAAATCATTTCACAGCACTTTCTCCCCTCTAGTAAAGCCTATAGTGAAATAGTGATCGTAAAAAACGTTGATGAAATTTCACAGGAAGCACAAAACTGATCAACCAAAAGTACAGAGTAAACAACAAAGGGCAACGGCGCTCAAGAAAATTCCCTATTCTTCATTCTACACCAGACAAATTGTGACACGATATCAGACTTTGAACCAAATTATGAACAAGGTGAGAAATAAACAGAATATGCACCTAGAACGGTTTCGGGTGGTTCAGTCCAACCCAACCAGGCAACCACACCTGCCGATAGCCCAACGAGCTCAAAATCTGATCAGCAATTCCCTTTGTGTAAACGGAGAAAATGTAAACCTACATTTCATCAAAATCAGAAAGTAAAACCAGAAACGCGATGTAATTATGAACAAGGTGAGAAATAAACAGAATATGCACCTAGAACGGTTTCGGGTGGTTCAGTCCAACCCAACTAAGCAACCACACCTGCCGATAGCCCAACGAGCTCACAATCTGATCAGCAATTCCCTTTGTGTAAACGGAGAAAATGTAAACCTACATTTCATCAAAATCAGAAAGTAAAACCAGAAACGCGATGTCGGAAGCTTTTCCCACCACACACGCTCAGGGCGTCTGTCAGACAGTGTGGCCGGCATACATATCTGTCAACTTGGCTTTCCAACCTGGTCTTCCGTGTGTATGCATCATATTTGCGCAAAATTTCAGGTCTGAACGAGTGAATTTGCGCGAATATGGCGGCATTCTTTATTTATATAGTTAAGTAAACTATCTGTTGTAATAATATCCTGTTGTAATCTGTTGTAATAATATCCTTCTTAGAAGCATTGTGTCTTAGGAAGGATCCTCTTGTATTTGTATTTACTTGTTATTGTCAAATAAAGTAATTATGCTATTATGCACCTATGTATAAAGACAAAAACTCAAATTTCAAGTTGTGATGAATCATTACACTTTGGGATGATTTTCAGATTAGAAACATCAAATTGGAGCCAATTAGATGACATACACTTTAATACATGAAATAATTCGTGTTTCTGACCAGGTCAAACACATGTCAAATTTTGGATTCAATCATTGTCAGACATCTACATCTTGAAGACCAGTCTCTTTCGAGTCTGCAAAAGGCGAATATGGCGCGAATGGCGCACACACGTAATGATCTGTTGGAAGATCAAGTTGGGAGATATAATTATAGCGTGTGCACCGGGTTTTACGTGGTGTTTCAGCGTTTATGAAAGCTCACTTGGGCGGCGTCTTTGAAATTTCAAATTTCTCCCCGGAAATAATCTGTTCAGCGTACCAAGCGGATTTGAATATGAAATTTGGAGAGAATATTCTTTAGTATTTGAAGTTGAGCGTATTCACTTTTGAAAGTGTGATCGATTTTGCGTGAAATTTGGTGATATTGAACCTGTTTTGTTAAGGACATTAGGCGATGTTTCTAAGGACATTAGGTGATTGTTGTAATGCATACTCAGCTCTGGATATTTTATGACAACTTTGAAGTAAATGTTGTTGAGTTGAAGTTGTGTGCACAAGTAGATAATATGACGAGTGAGAGTGACGTATATTCAATAGGATTAGGATTTTGTGTTTTTTAGAGAACTTTGTGATTTTAGGTTACAGTGCACAATACATTTGTCGGTATTTACTATGCATAAATAATACGACTGGTGAGCATTCCCGGTCAAAGTGGTCCACGCAGTTTTCGTTGAAGTAAACTACCCTAGGGTGCAAAAGTCCTACATACTGGACTTCGCACACAGGAATTTCATCAGAAAAGACCACTATTTCAATATAATGTAAAAGACCCTCAAAACTATCTAGGCTTGTCGTTGTGGAAGAAAAAACCCTTACCTCCAACAAACACAGGATGACATGCTTCTCGTTCTTCCTCATAATCAGTTATTGTCATTGAACTCAGTCTTATCTTGTGAATGTAACTGATTAAATGTTTAACGAGAGAGCGAGTTATAAAAGAAAGCTTACGAGTTGAACATACTTCTCAACAAAGTCATTAACACGTCGATGAATGGATCAATAGAAGTCCTTGTCAATAAATCAATAGTAAGTCAATGCATTGAGAAGTTATTGTCATTGAACTCAGTCTTATCTTGTGAATGTAACTGATTAAATGTTTAACGAGAGAGCGAGTTATAAAAGAAAGTCTTTGGACTCTTAGAGAATTCACCGGGGGTGAATTTTATCCTTAACACACAAGGTTCGTTCTCGGAACGGCTGGCTTTCTCCTATTCTATCTTCCTTCTCTCTTCACTTTCGGGACGATGAGACCTTAGCAGTTACACTTCCGTCTATCAGAAGAAGAAAAAAATCGTAATAAATAATAATTAAGAGCAATAGTAGATAAAAATTAATCAAATACCCATCGATCCGCGTTTTCAATGTTAGGTGTTACAAATAATCTCCTTCAGTTGATTCACACTGAGACGGAATTAAAACATCCGAATTAAAACACAAAGGAGAATAACCTGGCCCAGGTATAAGGCGAAGGTTACTCGTGTTTTCGTCAAGTGTTACTTAGGCCAGACACTATCAGGTAGACCTGACAGGTACGGGTGATAATATATACCTGACACCTGATAAACACACAAACTATCAGGTAGACCTGACAAGTACAGCTAAAAAGGTCCAAATGTCAGGTCTACCTGATGAACATATACACTATCAGGTAGACTGAGTCTATCAGGTATACTTGATCTGATCAGGTCTATCTGATAGTGAGTGGCTGCCCTAAGTTGTATCCACACATAGTCGACCGGCCATCGATCGATATCGACTGACACGTCCATTCTGCCTCGACAACATAGATTTATCTCGTCGATCGACGGCCGGTCGACTATGTTTGAACACTCCGAGCTGTGTTTACATATGGTCGAAGGCCGTCGATCAACGAGGTGAATCTATGCTGAGTCAATGTAATAGCGCCTTAAATGTGTACATAAAATCCGTTTTTTTTTTTACTTTTTTTTTAAACAAGTTTCCATTATTTTTGATCGATAAAAAACTCAGAACATACATTTTTTTTTTATAAATGGTATACCCATCCGTATAAGCAGAGCTTGTGCCACGTGTGGGGAAGCAGAGCTATTCTATTTTGTATTGTACAATACGCTTCTTTGATTAGCATCGAAATATCAGTTCAACAGATGATTGCCTCTATCCGGTTAACCTTTTTGTCAACATACTTTTATAATGAGGAGTTCCGATTCCAATCGTTCTGCTACATAGAATAGAATATACCCTGCTTATACTGCCAGAATGAGACTGAAAAGTCCCTTCACTCCCGCAGTCTAAACAAGGTCTTATGTATTTGGTACAATAATTTTGAAATGGAATTACAAATTTATAAAGGGACCCTTGCTTAACTTGAACAACTAATTAAATAGACCGGCTTCTTCTTTTTGTTCGCCTTTCCCGTGTACAGACGGGGTGGGCGTTGTTCGTCAGATCAGTCCTAGGTCCTAGCTAGGGTGATTGCTTTGGGCTGACATTTGGTTTTTCCAGTGTACAGACAGGGTCGGCGTTTTTCGTCAGCCTCTCAATCAGCCCTAACTAGCTGACATTTGGTTTTGGCTACACATTTTACGAGTGGATGCCCTTCGCACTCAACCTTTGCTATTTCTTCTGGCAAGGGAAAATAAGGCTGGTATACTCCCTGTTTAAAGTTTCCCCGCCGGACTAAGCTGGTCTACTCCCTGTTTAACGTCCCTCAGCCAGACAGTTTAAATAGACCGGCTGATGAAATAACTAGCCTACCCTGTAAGAGGGCCTAGGATTTATGGAGTGACAAAATAAATATCCTAGCCACATATTTGAAACACTGTGTCTACAGACCATTGACTTTTGTCCTTATCAGACCTTATCAATCTGTAAATCGAAATGACACGTCAAGGGAGCCAATTATACAAATAAGTATAAGTAGTGCTTTATTTGTCTGACTGGGGGACCATAAACAGGGAGTATACCAGCCTGAATTAACTTTACAAAAGAAATAGCAAAGGTTGAGTGCGAAGGGCATCCACTCGTAAAATTTGTAGCCCAAGCACTAGTTAGGGCTGATTGACTATTGAGAGGCTGACGAAAAACGCTGACCCCGTCTGTTTACGGGCAAAGGCGAAGAAAAAGAAGAAGAATGCTTTATTTAGACTGTCAGCTTAGATTGCTTAGATGCTTAGAACAACTACAAACTTTGTAGTAGATTTATAAATTTGTATACAAGCAGCATAAATGAGTTCACTATTATTATTATTATTATTATTATTATTATTATTATTATTATTATAATCTACGAATCTAGATTTGTCTTGACCACTACGCCACCTGCCTCGGTGGCGTAGTGGTCGAGACGCTCGCCTGGTAATCAGGAGGGCGTGGGTTCGATCCCAGCCGAGGTATGGAATTTTATCCTCATTTATTTGAGAATTTGACCACACATACATTCACCTCGTCAATCAACGGCCGTCAACTATGCGTGTACACAGCTTTAAAGGACCTTTACAAGATTATTATTCAGCTCATTGTTTTGTTTGACAAATTTTCATCAGTGAATCTTAAGGGCAAGGTAAAACCTAGACTGCCTTAAGACTCCTAGACAAAAGTAGTATGCCTTAAGCCATGTTATGTGTTTCAAGTTAAAATCCAAACGACAACTTTCAACTCCTCATTTCTTACAATTTTGACGACACCATCATGCATGGCAGCGCGTTACCACTGGGCTAACCGTGTCCCCTTAGTTCATCAACCACCCTGTAGGTATGTAGTTTAAGGCCAAGAGGGATTTGTGCGTCTATCGAACTCACAGTCGCTTCCATTATTTGCCTATTTTGGAACATCATTTCTTGCTTGCAGGGAAGAGAGGAGAAGAAGTTAGAGGGAAGGGAGGGGAGGAAGTGAGAGAAGAGGGTATGCACATATGATCTTAATAGACTGCATATTATACAGGGGGTATAACAAAGAACTATCTGGCCCTCTTTTTACTTTCCTTGTCCTCTAGGAAGGAATGTAGAATAGAATATACCTTGTTCATCCTGCTCGAATGAGACTAAAAAGTCCCTTTACCCCAGCAGTCTAAACGATTTGTAGAAGCTTAACCCATCCTATAGGGCTGTTTGCCCCTACACCTAAAACTCGGAGCGGGATTTTTGTGAGTAGTAATATTTTGAAGGGTCGAAATCGGAGAATCATCAAGTTCCTGTAAGATTCGAGAGAGGAGGACACGATAGGAGAAAATCAGCCGTTTGGAGAGCGAACCCCTCAACCCCATCTGTTTATAGAATAGAATGTACTTTGTTTTCTTGTTTATACTGCTGGAATAGGACTGAAAATTAGCTTAATATAATATTGTATAAGGTTCTTTCTTGGTGGGAAAAGTTCGCCCCGCAAGGGAATCCAATCCACGACCTAGCGCTTACAAGGCAGACGTGCTACTTTCCAAGCTAACTAGACTGGCAGTACTCAGAGCGGGGTTTACCAAATCAGGATTGAGCTATACTTACCCAGTGCAATCCAGCATTCAAGCCAACTTTGACTTCGTAAATCGCGGTCTCAGGATTTTCTGTTACACCCTGAACATCTCCATATTAGTCTCTATCACTATAGGAAATGCTCTAGCAGGACTCGTGACTAATAATCTGCTCTGATTTATGGCCTTTTGACACGTTCAAACTGTACTGCAGCACCTATGTACATACATATAGCTCAAGTTTAAAATGTACACAGAACTGTACCACCTAAACATATGTACGTATAGCTCAAGCTTAATGTGTACTTAGTACTGTAGGTCCTATACATACATATTTAATTTATGTATATGTATGATGTACAAATGTACATTGTACAATGTACATAGTGTATGCCTGAGAATCATCTTGGGCAAGTGTGTGGAACTGTGGACAATGAATCAGTTTCTATGTGAAATGATTTTGTCCTGAGTGGATGGGCGAACTTTATCCTAAACTCATAAGGTTCGTTCTCGGAACGGCTGGCTATCTCCTATCCTCTCCATCTGCGATTTCTGGACAATAAGACCTCCGTTGTTCCTTGATAGAGCTCTTAAAGAAAGTGGACTTACCCTACAAAGTGTACATTTTACAATAATCTTCTTCTTTTTCGCCCTTTTCCCGTGTATGGACGGGGTCGGAGTTTTTCATCAGCCTTAGGGTGATTGTTTTGGGCTGACTTTTAGTTTTGGCTACAATTTTTTTAAAAGCGGATGCCCTTTGCACTCAACCTTTGCTATATCTTTAGCGAGGGAATTTCAGACTGGTATCCTCCCTGTTTAAATTCCCCCAGCCAGACTAAGGTGGTCTACTCCCAGTTTCACGTAACCCAGCCAGACAAGTATATTGTAAAATAATGGCTATGTAAAATTGCACTTACCCTACAAAGTGTCACCCCAGTATCAAGTCTGTCCATAAAGTTGGCCACATTCATGTGTAGTTCCACGTACAAGTTGTTCAGCCACTCGGCCAGATCCTCTTTCATGGCGTACAGATATTCCTCGCTGGATTTGAACGGGCGGAGGCCGCGTGTTTCGACCAGCGTCGCGGTGGGCGTCGCCATCTGTGAAACAGAGAAACAGGAGCCAGGGTTAGAAATGAACAACAGATAAAAACAAGTGTTAGAAAGAGAGAGTAACAGGACTTAGCGTAGTCGCCTTCAAAACCAAACCTATAAAAATGATCAACAACAGGTGCCGCATTTAAAGAAACACTGGACCTAATATCTAGCAACGTTAAAGGGCAAAGTTAAAGGGTCCAAACAGTAATGGACGGGGGGGGGATGCTCCAAATTTACGGAGTCTGGACTACAGTATAGGAGAAAAATGAAGATCGAAGGTAGGGGAGGAGGTGGCCGGGCCCCCTCGACCCCAATTTTTCGGAGTCTGACATACAGTAAAGGAGAAAAATGGAGCTCGAGGGGGGGGGGGGGCTTTCCCCCCTAGATTCGTGGGTGGCAGGAATGTCACTCTCAAACCACAACATAGAACAGCTGAAGTCTCTCCAAGCAATGAGATCGTTCTGTTCATGATTATATCGACGGAACACCTGAGCCATATTCATCAGTTGGTGCCAGTTTGGATACGGGATCTCGTAGGACTGAATGAGGAAATCTCGCCAGCTGTATTTCAACGTGTTGCCAAATATCTCGTGAGCTATCGCTTGCATTGATTGTTCCGTCAATGTTTTCCAAGCCTCGGATTTTTGGGGGTTTGGAAATTTCCTGCAGTATTCATATCGATTTCGTCTAGACTCGTTTCTACTATTTGCCTTTCGCTGTGCTTTTATGTTCACTGTCATTAAAAAGTTTCTAAACCTTGCATCTAGGCAGCAGACGTTTTCGTTGTATACCTATACCTATGTAGGTATACATATATCCTGTATCCGGTGTGCCTTTTGCATCCCATTTTTTCCCTTATTTTTCGCTTCTTGTAGTTAGCGCCGATAGCACTTTTTTAAAGAGGTTTGACAGAGGGAACTGTAACTGCTATGGTCTTATCGTCCCGAAATCGAAGAGAGAAGGAAGACAGGATAGGAAAAAGCCAGCCGTTCCGAGAACGAACATTATCCCATCAGGATAAAATCCGCCCCGGGCGGAAATCGAACCCGCGCATACAAGGCAGACGCACTACCAACTAAGCTAACCAGGCTGGCAAGTAGATAATTTGATTAGTTAGTTTGCTTTCTATTTGAATAGATAGCCAAGGACCTAGTACTGATCCAAGATAGCACTTTAAATGTCCCGGTTTCCAAGGGATCGCTGAAGCCAAGCAACGTTGCGCGTGGTTAACATTTGGGTAGGTAACCATGTGGGCAATTGCTTGTTACTGGGGGTTTCCCGGCCCTACATGCTGGGTTAGTGTGTTTAGGCGGGTAGTATGTCGCCAAATGGAGGCTAAAACCCTCCATGTACTCAAATTCTTAAATCATTTATTTTAAGCAAAAAATTCCATACCTCGACTGGAATTGAACCCAAGCCCTCCTGTTTACCAGGCGAGCGTCTTGACCACTACACCACCGAGGCTCTTACTGCACCAAGACACCACCGAGGCAGGACCACTACGCCAAGTAATTACTAATATCAATTTCGATCTACATGTAGTACAAACACATGTACGGTCATGGGAAACTCTCATCCCATCTTTGATTTCTAGAAGATACTCATGATCCGATGAAGATAAAGATGATCTTATTTTATACACGTGGAGGATTGAGTTAAAACCCTCCATGTGCTCAAATTCTTAAATCATTTATTTTAAGGAAAAATTCCATACCTCGGCTGGAATTGAACCCAAGCCCTCCTGTTTACCAGGCGAGCGTCTTGACCACTACACCACCGAGGCTCCTACTACACCAAGACACCACCGAGGCAGGACCAAACACATGTACGGTCATGGGACACTCTCATCCCATCTTTGATTTCTAGAAGATACTCATGATCCGATGAAGATAAAGATGATCTTATTTTATACACGTGGAGGATTGAGTGGAAGAGGCAAGTGTCACACTTGAGTGAATATTTCATTATTTGCGACGTCCCGTCCGACACAAATGACACAAGTGGCGTAGGTCCGCTATAGTGCAGTAGTCCTTATCAAAAATGGACGCGGAACACAAGGGATCAAGAAGAGATCACCTTAACATAATAATAAAAGTCCGCTAGGCAGTGGAGTCAGATTACTAGCGCAGAGTCAACCCGCGTCTTGGGCGAAATATACATCACTACGCCAACTCCAAATTTGGCCAATTCAGATAAAGACTCTGGCGTGTATCTTCTGCACATCTCGGAGTAAAATCGTACGGAGATAATCGGAGAAAAAACGTAATAGATTAGGAGTCGACTACATAGATGAAGTTTTGTTGTTCCAATACGAACAAAGTGAGTTATATGTTTTAAACTCAACGATTTTGCATTTAGTCTGTCTGTTCGTTTCACAAAACCTCTAAAGTTTAACTCCAAACACAAAAAGCCCACTCCGAGGCTTCGGTGTAGGGGCAAACAGCCCTAAAGGATGGGTTAAGCTTTTATGAATCTACCATAATTGTCGGAACGGTTTGTCTGATTTTGACTAAATTTGACAAACAAATTGAACTATTGAACACCTAAAGAATATTAATTCATTTGCTCTTTAGATTTTGGGATCGAGCCTATGGAGACCCTGTAGCAGCCCTGTTTTCTGAATGAGTTCTTCATTTCACCGAACCACTAGAATTTTTTTTTTTTACCAACCTCAGTGGTGCAGTGGTTAGCACGGTGGACTTTGAATTTGGAGGTTGGTGGTTCGAGTCCAAGTCATGTCATAAAATTTAGCGTAGTATATTAAGCGGGGAACGACATTTGTGACAAGCATTTATGCTTAACACAATTAAAATTCCACTAGAAATTTTTGGCATCAACTCCGCCATTGACGAAACTTTATTTCACACTCCGATAGTGATCAGGAATCATATGCATCTCAAGGAATTCCAGGAAATGATATGAACCACGTTAGCATCTCTCAGGCAGGACAGACAGACCAAAGTTTCAGACCTTATCAGCTTATCATTCAACTGATAACAAGTAATTTCCGAAATCAGAGCTCCTAACTTTATTGAAGAGAAGGGATGTTGTGTTGTGTGTTGGATTTTATATTGGAGATTGTTTGAGCCAGCTAGCGATTAAGTCAAGTTCAGTCATTCCATCTTAGCTAAAGCCAGATTTGGTAATTATGCAGAAGTCACGTCCGTGGAAAAGAAAGCTCCTTTTTTTGCCACTACTCGTTTGTGCCAGTTCCTTTGGTAGCAATATTCCACGGACGTGACTTGTGCACAAGTACCCCAGATTTTTCCGGGGTTACCATTAGCATACTGTGTACGAGAAACGTATGAAAATACATGAAATTATAATAATTATACGTACGTAGCATACGAGTAATAGGTTCCATTTACATGTTCCAAATCCACAAATTATCCAATAATACAGTGATTCATCAAAATTTGAAATGTCTTAGAAGTCGATTGTGACATGGAAAAACACCTTTGTAATTTGTATTATAAGTACATATTTGTAATTTATTAAGTAAATAAATTAAGTGGACGAATTGAGGTGTGCCTTTAGGCACATAATTATTTTATTAACAGACAATAACAATATTCCTATCTATCCAATCCGCACTCTCTCCTGCTTATCAGGCAAACGCCTTGACCACTACACCAATGAGGGAGGTTTTATTTCACAATTCTTTAATGTGTCCACTGTCCATACTTGTTAAATTGGAAAAATCTGGTGTGAACATCACACGACTTTCCTTATCCTAGTGAATGATGCTTATTTGAGTGTTCTTTTACCCTAACTTTTACAATATCTCCAACAGCTTAGTTGGTATAGCTGAAAACCGCCAAAAAACGGTCGAAATCTGTCCAAAAGCGGTAAAATGCCAACCGTTGCATCGGTCTTAACCAAAAGTTTCGTATCGCATCCTTGTCACATTTGACATCTACATACCAAATTTCAAGTCTCTAGCTCTAGAGTCGTGTGCCATTAGTTATTATTAATATTTTCATAGAGGGAACTGTATCAACGAAGGTTCTGATACAGTTTTTCAATGCTTCTACAAGGCCGAAAGCCCACAAAAAGGTTTTCTTCCAAAGTAGTTTTGAGTTTAGGGACCAGTCCACATAATATGGCATTGGAATTTTTCGTGTACCTTTCCACGTAAATTTTGGTTCTTTTTGGAGTTTCCGGACAGCCATTGCCGCCAAACGCCCCCGGTCTGAGTCGTAAGAAATGGGTTTTCTATACGTCCTCGACTCCCCACCATTCCATGGTCAAAAATTTTGTACCTCCCCACGTAGAGTTTCATATCCTAGCTCCCCGTCTATAAGACCTAACTTTCTCATTTTTTAAAAAGGAGAATCAAAATACTGTTCAAAAATTTGATTTAGAATTTTCAAAGAGTTCTAAAAAAATTGATTTAGAATTTTTAAAGAGTTCTAAAAAAAATTTGATTTAGAATTTTTTGAGATTTCTTTCCTTTTGTTTACAATTTCTTAACGAGCTCCACCCCTCATAAAAAGGAGATTTGTCCAAAGTACAGAAACCCCTCCACTTCACACTCGTCGCTTTCGCGCCCTCATATGTGAAGGTATAAGACTCTCTCTTTGGGAAAATCTTTACAAATGATTACAGTCTGAACTTTTCAAAAAGCTTTGCTCTAATGAACCACCCCAAAAAAGATTAGAAATCAATTTTGTACCCCGCCTTTTATTCACTTCATAATTTGTGTGCTCCTCCTTCACGTAGTAAGTACCTACCTTTCTTTCCCCTCATTGCACTCCTCTTTCCTCTAATATTACTTCTGCTTCACTGCATTGGCGGCGTGCCACCTACCTTTTGAGCTTAGAAACACATGTGAAAACATCATAATTATCACGGATAGGCCAGTGAGTACGCGCTTGTTTGCTATGCTGGATGTCCCGGGTTCGATGCCCAGTACCGACAAAGAAAAGAACTCGTTTTTCGATTGCAATTATGTATGTACATATGAGTTTAGCCGTATTTTATTATGTGACTTTTTTTAGTCGTCATACGAAATTTCTCTTTGGACTAGTTTCGACTGGCAGCGGGTGTTGTGGCGCCATTACGTCCAAACTAGTCCAAAGAGAAATTTCGTATGATTACTCTAAAAAAGTCACATAATAAAATACAGCTTATTTCTCTTTCCTTCTCTCCGTCTTCATTCTTCTCCCTCTTCGTTTCTCTATCCCTCCTTTCTTCATAAGTACTTCTCTCCCTCTCCGTTTCTCTCCTTTCTTCATATGTATTCCTCGTACTTCACACACATTGACATACACAATAACACACGTGTTTCTTAATATGCTGTGATATATTTATCATAGCATCACATGTTCCAACACAGTATGGGGTGTATCACAATCATAAAGATGTGTCCACACATAGTCGACTCGATTGATCGACGAGGTGAATCTATGTTGTCGAGGCAGTGTGGACGAGGCATTGACATCGATCGAGTCAATCGACAGTCAATGGATGGTCGATCGACGCGACTGAACCCGTTCACACTGCCTCGACTACATGCATTCACCTCGTCAATCAACGGCTGTCGACTATGAGTGTACACAGCTTTAAAGGACCTTTACAAGATTATTATTCAGCTCATTGTTTTGTTTGACAAATTTTCATCAGTGAATCTTAAGGGCAAAGTAAAACCTAGAGTACCTAGACTCCTAGACAAAAGTAGTATGCCTTGTTATGTGTTTCAAGTTAAAATCCACACGACAACTTTCAACTTCTCATTTCGTACAATTTTGACGACACCATAATGCATGGCAGCGCGTTACCACTGGGCTAACCGTGTCCCCTTAGTTAATAAATTAACCACCCTGTATGTAGTTTAGGGCCAAGAGGGATTTGTGCGTCTATCGAACTCATAGTGGCTCCCATTATTTGCCTATTTTGGAACATCATCTCTTGTAGGGAAGAGAGGAGAAGAAGTGAGAGGGAAGGGAGGGGAAGAAGTGAGAGAAGAGGGTATGCACATATGATCTTAATAGACTGCATATTATACAGGGGGTATAACAAAGAACTACCTGGCCCCCTTTTTACTTTCCTTATCCTCTAGGAAGGAATGTAGAATAGAATATACCTTGTTCATCCTGCTCGAATGAGACTAAAAAGTCCCTTTACCCCAGCAGTCTAAACAAGGTAGGTCTCGTGTATTTTATGGGTTTAACATGGTACAATACATAGTGTTTACAACAGACCTTGCTTGATTATTAAAAAAAAAAGAAGGAAAAAAAAAAAAAGAATTAGGAAACATAAACCAGGAATAATTGATAAGGGGGTGGGGTGGGGGGTACTTTGAACTTATTGGGTTGGGGTTCTTGCCTCCCCACTTTCGCTAAAATCCTAAAATACTCTTGATTTTTTTTCTTTCTTTTTTTTTTATCTTGCCTTATCCCTTGGCGTTTTTCGTCAGCCTCTCTATCTCAATTTCGTCAGCCTCTCTATCTCAATTTCGTCAGCCAAAAGGATGGGTTAAGCTTCTAGGAATACGCACTGTTACACCCTGAATCTATACGGTTTCTATCAATAGGTCGGAATGCAATAAACGATGCAGTCAGGACGCGTTCCTAAATTAGTGTTTGTAAATCCAAGCCAGGTATTTTAACATTTTCAAAAGGTCTTAAAAAATTCTTTCAAAACGCACTGCGCCTAGCATTCCTTGCATTTCTGTCTTCACATGTTTGTTTGCATTAGCTTTCAGTAACAGGTAATTTCATATTTCAAATTTAAAAATATGTTCCTTTATGGCAATTTCGTAATTTCAAACTTGAACATATGAACATTAAGTTCCTATATGGCAATTTCATAATTTCAAACATGCATAAGTACATTTGGTATTATGTTATTTTCTGTTCATTGTTTGTAGAAGGACCGGATGAAATTTGTGAAGATAGAAAAGGAATGAACTCATAAAAACTCACTCAGCCGCAAAAGAACCCGAATGGGTATCACAATAGGCTTGTATACCGTGGGTCTCGGGTTCGATTTCCAGCAGAGATTTCGCCTCTTGGGTTTCAATTAAAAAATAAAATTAAAAAAAATATATAATAATAATAATAACAAAGACTTCAATATTAGCGTTCAAAATTTACTTTTTTAGAGAGATATTACATTCAAAGTAGACACCATTAACCAAGGTGCGCCCTAGGAAATAAAAAAAAAAAAAACTGGAAAACTAAATTGATAACTAAATTACTACTTGGCATATCTCGAGTCTTAAGAGATTTAAGATCTCTCAAGTTCGGCACCTAATATCTCAAATAACTTGAGTGCCACTCAGTAATGGACATTGGAAAAACCCTACCTATACCGGACATCATGTAGGTTTAGTGAGTTTAGTCTATACTTAGTCCAATACTCTAAAATTCAAAACTATCCTATAAATCTTAAATATCTGTTGAGGATTAAAGAGTTTCAAAGCGCCCATTGCCGATTTAATCTGAGAAATACTCGTATGTCAATCAAGACGTAAAAAAGGTGTGAATTGAAAAGCTCAGGTGTTAGGAGTGACAATCATAATCTATGCAAATCTGCCTTGTTTGCATTTAAGATTAAGAAGGTGTTCTGATCTACACGTAAGTATTGACACCATTGGCTATTTCTTTCAAATTAGATATACATATGTAGTATCCCCAGTGCTCAAGCTTCGTAAAAGATAATGGTGCTGAAACATATAGGTTAGGTACATAATATGAGACATATAGGTACATATGTAAATAATATACATATGTATAAATAGGTGAGACATGATAGAATAGAATATATGTACCTTGTTTATCCTGCTCGAATGAGACTAAAACCCCGATTGAGACATAATATGCATTTGAGATGTGTAAAAATAGAATATACATATTGAAAATCAGCCACGATAGGAGAAAATCAGCCGTTTGGAGAGCGAGCCCCATCTGTTTATAGAATAGAATGTACTTTGTTTTCTTGTTTATACTGCTGGAATAGGACTGAAAATTTGCTTAATATAATATTGTATAAGGTTCTTTCTTGGAGGGAAAAGTTCGCCCCGCAAGGGAATCCAATCCACGACCTAGCGCTTACAAGCGGACGTGCTACTTTCCAAGCTAACTAGACTGGCAGTACTCAGAGCGGGGTTTACCAAATCAGGATTGAGCTATACTTACCCAGTGCAATAACCGTTGCATCGGTCTTAACCAAAAGTTTCGTATCGCATCCTTGTCACATTTGACATCTACATACCAAATCACAGTGATTCATCAAAATTTATGTCTTAGAAGTTGATAGTGACATGGAAAAACACCTTTGTAATTTGTATTATAAGTACATATTTGTAATTTATTAAGTAAATAAATTAAGTGGACGAATTGAGGTGTGCCTTTAGGCACATAATTATTTTATTAACAGACAATAACAATATTCCTATCTATCCAATCCGCACTCTCTCCTGCTTATCAGGCAAACGCCTTGACCACTACACCAATGAGGGAGGTTTTATTTCACAATTCTTTAATGTGTCCACTGTCCATACTTGTTAAATTGGAAAAATCTGGTGTGAACATCACACGACTTTCCTTATCCTAGTGAATGATGCTTATTTGAGTGTTCTTTTACCCTAACTTTTACAATATTGTACATCAATAGGGGAAAATGAAAACAGATCTGTTTTGACTTTAATTTGTTTTACCAAGTGTTGTGTATACCCTTGAAAGTTCTAACTTTTTAATATTGTCTAAATACATAATTCCTATCATTTGTTTGCATCCCAAAGATATAATCGCGTCATATCTGCTGTGATCACCAAGACCGCTAGGACCAACAGCTTAGTTGGTATAGCTGAAAACCGCCAAAAAACGGTCGAAATCTGTCCAAAAGCGGTAAAATGCCAACCGTTGCATCGGTCTTAACCAAAAGTTTCGTATCGCATCCTTGTCACATTTGACATCTACATACCAAATTTCAAGTCTCTAGCTCTAGAGTCGTGTGCCATTAGTTATTATTAATATTTTCATAGAGGGAACTGTATCAACGAAGGTTCTGATACAGTTTTTCAATGCTTCTACAAGGCCGAAAGCCCACAAAAAGGTTTTCTTCCAAAGTAGTTTTGAGTTTAGGGACCAGTCCACATAATATGGCATTGGAATTTTTCGTGTACCTTTCCACGTAAATTTTGGTTCTTTTTCGACTTTCCGGACAGCTATTGCCGCCAAACGCCCCCGGTCTGAGTTGTAAGAAATGGGTTTTCTATACGTTCTCGACTTTCCTAAACATCCCATGGTCAAAAATTTTGTACCTCCCCACGTAGAGTTTCATATCCTAGCTCCCCGTCTATATAAGACCTAACTTTCTCACTTTTTAAAAAGGCGAACCAAAATATTGTTCAAAAATTTGATTTAGAATTTTTAAAGAGTTCTAAAAAAATTTTGATTTAGAATTTTTTGAGATTTCTTTCCTTTTGTTTACAATTTCTTAACGAGCTCCACCCCTCATAAAAAGGAGATTTGTCCAAAAATAGACGCAGAATGATATTCTGTGTGCAGTTCTGAGTTCTGAGCTTAGAAACACATGTGAAAACATCATAATTATCACGGGTAGGCCAGTGGGTACGCGCTTGTTTGCTATGCTGGATGTCCCGAGTTCGATGCCCAGTACCGACAAAAAAAAGAACTCGTTTTTCGATTGCAATTATGTATGTAAATATGTGTTTAGCCGTATTTTATTATTATTATTTTTTTTATTTTTTTTTTTTTAGTCGTCATACGAAATACAAGTTGAGTGGAAGAGGCAAGTGTCACACTTGAGTGAATATTTCATTATTTGCGACGTCCCGTCCGACACAAATGACACAAGTGGCGTAGGTCCGCTATAGTGCAATAGTCCTTATCAAAAATGGACGCGGAACACAAGGGATCAAGAAGAGATCACCTTAACATAATAATAAAAGTCCGCTAGTTTGAAGAATTTATGAAATTTGTCTGGGAGCCCGTGCAGACAATGAGCACTGATGAAATCCGGAATGAGCGGTTGGTTCGGAGGAATTGGTTTCGGAGATATTAAAATTAACAATTTGGTAACAACAAAACCAAGCGCATCTTGCAATGGTTTCGGTTCATCCGAGAGGTCCGCTAGGCAGTGGAGTCAGATTACTAGCGCAGAGTCAACCCGCGCAGATGGACTTCAAATATTTATAATGCCCGGTACTCACTTTACGACTGTGTCACTGTGCGTGAATGGCGGGTATAAGATGGCGCGCCACCGGAAATCCGGAATCGGTCCTGGTCTCGAAAGTTTCCCGAAAGTAAAATGCATCTAAAAGAGCTAGCTCCATTTTTGCGGTTTGGCCTTGTGATTTTGCAGTTTGTCAAACCAAATTTAATAATGACACACTCTTCATTGACATTAAATCAATGGGCGCGATTATTACCTAAGGCAATTTCTGCCATCCATGGCTCCTGGTTACTATATGTCTCATTATAGGTGTTCGTAGTGAGAATCCGCTACTGAAGTACTGACTACTCCGTATGAATGAGCAAGGTAATACTATCAGGTAGTACCAACCATACCGAGCCTATCATACGGGTATAGCGTATGTTCCCAAACCAAGGACTATATTAGTCATCCGATCTTCAGTGCCGTCAGGCTAAAGAGAAGTTTTTAGCCAGTCTAGTTGGCTTGGAGGGCCGGATTTTATCCTTATGCTGGGGTTTACCAACTCGGGATTGAGATGAAACGAGGATTTCCCTATATGTACTTAATAGCCAGGTCAACCCCGGATTGAACTCAATCTTGAGACTATCCACGGTGGTATGAGCCTATCATGTCGCGTATGTTCCCAAACCAAGGACTATATGTTAGTCATCCGATCTTCAATCTTCGATGCTGTCAAGCTAAAGACTATTTTTTAGCCGGCCTAGTTGGCTTGGAGGGGCGGATTTTATCCTTATGCTGGGATTTACCAACTCGGGGTTGAGATGAAACGAGGATTTCCCTATATGTACTTAATAGCCAGGTCAACCCCGGATTGAACTCAATCTTGAGACTATCCACGGTGGTAAGTCCGCTAGGCAGTGGAGTCAGATTACTAGCGCAGAGTCAACCCGCGTAGATGGACTTCAAATATTTATAATGGCCGGCACTCACTTTACAACTGAGCGTGAATGGCGGGTATAAGATGGCGCGCCATCGGAAATCCGGAATCGGTCCTGGTCTCGAAAGTTTCCCGAAAGTAAAATGCATCTAAAAGAGCTAGCTCCATTTTTGCGGTTTGGCCTTGTGATTTTGCAGTTTGTCAAACCAAATTTAATAATGACACACCGAGTATGTTTTTAGTTTGATAACTATGCAGCTATTAGGGAGCGCGCAGCGCGACCGTATTTTTATTATTTACACTCTTTATTGACATTAAATCAATGGGCGGGATTATTCCCTAAGGCAATTTCCGCCATCCATGGCTCCTGGTTACTCTATGTCTCATTATAGGTGTTCGTAGTGAGAATCCGCTACTGAAGTACTGACTACTCCGTATGAATGAGCAAGGTAATACTATCAGGTAGGGGATTCCGGAGCGAAGCGACGGAATTCAGCTAGTACCTTCATACGTACAAAATAGGTGAGACATATGCAATATGCATATTGCATATGCAGAGGATAAACATAGTCATACATACGTATTATGTATCTGTGAAGTAGGAGAGACATGTTTTCACTACCTATTCATATGTAAAAAAAACATGTTCAAAAGAGGTGGAGGTTGAGCTATCTGTATCAGACTAGTTTAGGATTCAGATGAGTCACAAATTCAAATGACCACTACCAAAGGTTCAAACACCTTGGAGACATACATATCCTGTATGCCCTCAGCAAGACGTATTGGTCTGCAATTTATTGATTCAATGTCAATAGTCAAAGATCAAAGGTCAAAATCCAGTCTAGGTCTAGAGCTACAGGTAGTCAAAAGTCAAACTCGAGGTATGAGGCAAAAGATGACGGGGGGATTGAGTTGCCTATTTCGCCCAAAAGAGATGGGATGCTCTCAGCAAAACGTATTGGTCTGCAATTTATTGATTCAATGTCAAAGTACAGTCTAAAGGTTGACTGTATGTAGGAATGAACGGGGGATTTAGGCAAAAAATGACAAACGGGAGGAATTGTGTTGCCTCTTTCACCCAAAAGGGATGGAGGGACTTCGTGTAAAACACCTTGGAAATATGCTCTAGATCAGTCTAGGTAGCGAGTTCCATTCTTGCCCGTAGGAGATTTTACCCAAAACATAAGGTTTCACTTCGGAACGCCTGGCTCCTGTACTTTCCTGCCCCTTCACTTTGATTTTCGGACAGTAGCGAGTTCCGTTCCCGCGCCGTAGGAGATTTTACCCAAAACATAAGGTTTCACTTCGGAACGCCTGGCTCCTGTACTTTCCTGCCCCTTCACTTTGATTTTCGGACGATAAGACCTCCGTTGTTACAGTTCCCTCCATCTTCTTTTTCTTCGCCCGTGTACAGATGGGGTCGGCGTTATTCGTCAGCCCTCAATCAGCCCTTACAGTTTCCTTCATCAAACTTCTTCAAGGAGGAGGAGGAGGAGGAGGAGGAGGAGGAGGAGGAGGAGGAGGAGGAGAAGAAGAAGGAGAAGGAGGAGAAGAAGAAGAAGGAGAAGGAGAAGGAGAAGGAGAAGGAGAAGGAGAAGGAGAAAAAGAAGAAGGAGAAGAAGAAGAAGAAGAAGAAGAAGAAGGAGAAAAAAAAAAAACTCGCTCTCACCTCTGTATACACAATAGGAATCTAAACCCATAAGATTTGCATGACAAATGTGCCCCAGACTTTGTGATGCCCCCATACAGTTGAGTGAACTCTTTACTCTACCATACAGCGTGTTCAAATACAAACCGAACCTAGATTTGTCTTCGGGGAGTGCGAGGAGACAGCTACTCATGTCATCTTCGAATGTAACTCCCTAACAATATGGAGACTTACTGTAGGGTTAGCCAACCCCCAGCAAGATATCCATAGACACAACCTAACTAAAAAGCTCCTGAAGATCGTTCGGATCTTCGAGCTTAGCTAGGAAAACAGCTTAACCCCACACACAAAAAGCCCAAATTGAGGCTTAGGTGTAGGGGCTGACCAGCCCCAAAGGACGGGTTGAGCTTCTACGAATCTACGAATGTCTGTCACTCGCTCGCTCGGTCGGTCGGGCGGTCTGTCGGTCTGTCTGTCCCCGTAGAAGGACTTATCCAAGGACCCGTAGAAGGACCTGCCTCGGTGGCGTAGTGGTCAAGACGCTCGCCTGGTAATCAGGAGGGCGTGGGTTCGATCCCAGCCGAGGTATGGAATTTTATCCTCATTTATTTGAGAATTTGACCACATAATAATAGAGCTCTAAGGGTTAGGTGGTAGAGAACGCCTAAGGCGTTAACCTCGCCTAGTGGTTACCTTCCACTCAAGAGTCTATTATTATTATTATTATTATTATTATTATTATTATTATTATTAGATTTGTAGAAGCTCAACCCATCCTATAGGGCTGTTTGCCCCTACACCTAAAACTCGGAGCGGGATTTTTGTGAGTAGTAATATTTTGAAGGGTCGAAATCGGAGAATCATCAAGTTCCTGTAAGATTCGAGAGAGGAGGACACGATAGGAGAAAATCAGCCGTTTGGAGAGCGAACCCCTCAACCCCATCTGTTTATAGAATAGAATGTACTTTGTTTTCTTGTTTATACTGCTGGAATAGGACTGAAAATTTGCTTAATATAATATTGTATAAGGTTCTTTCTTGGAGGGAAAAGTTCGCCCCGCAAGGGAATCCAATCCACGACCTAGCGCTTACAAGCGGACGTGCTACTTTCCAAGCTAACTAGACTGGCAGTACTCAGAGCGGGGTTTACCAAATCAGGATTGAGCTATACTTACCCAGTGCAATCCAGCATTCAAGCCAACTCTGACTTCGTAAATCGCGGTCTCAGGATTTTCTGTTACACCCTGAACATCTCCATATTAGTCTCTATCACTATAGGAAATGCTCTAGCAGGACTCGTGACTAATAATCTGCTCTGATTTATGGCCTTTTGACACGTTCAAACTGTACTGCAGCACCTATGTACATACATATAGCTCAAGTTTAAAATGTACACAGAACTGTACCACCTAAACATATGTACGTATAGCTCAAGCTTAATGTGTACTTAGTACTGTAGGTCCTATACATACATATTTAATTTATGTATATGTATGATGTACAAATGTGCATAGTGTATGCCTGAGAATCATCTTGGGCAAGTGTGTAGAACTGTGGACAATGAATCAATTTCTATGTGAAATGTTTTTGTCCTGAGTAGATAGGCGAACTTTATTCTAAACAGATAAGGTTCGTTCTCGGAACGGCTGGCTATCTCCTATACCAGCGACCCTCAGCGACTTTGACGGCTCATCAGTGCAGTACAGTTCAAAAATGTACTGAATTTTGACTTCAAAGTACTGAAGTACAGAATTTTTTCTAAAGTTAGGTAAGTACTGAGTGTGTTTAGAACTCAGTAGTAATGGTACATATCAACCTAGGTATGGATAGTCAGTACTCTTTAATGATGGTTCGTGAAATTAAACCAGGGGTACACGGGCAAAAAGTACAATGATGGCGGTCAAAATGTACAAAAAAGGCCACTTACCCTACAAAGTGTGACGCCCGTATCCAGTCTGTCCATAAAATTGGCGACGTTCATGTGTAGTTCCGCGTACAAGTTGTTCAGCCACTCGGCCAAATCCTCTTTCATGGCGTACAGATATTCCTCGCTGGATTTGAACGGGCGGAGGCCGCGTGTTTCGACCAGCGTCGCGGTGGGCGTCGCCATCTGTGAAACAGAGAAACAGGACAAAGCGGTTAGAATTAGAAACAGTAAAGAAAAAAAAAGGACAAAGTATTCGAAACAGAGTGTAACAGGACTTAGCGTAGTCGCCTGCAAAAGCAAACCAATGAAAATGATAGTCTATCGAGAGTGAAACAGAAAAACAGGAGCCAGGGTTAGAAATGAAACAGCAGGCCTCATGGTTAGAAATAAAGGTCATCTGAGGGACAGGGACAAAGTTTTAGAAAATGAACAGTCTGCCCATAAAGTTGGGAGACTGTAGGAGATTAGACAGTAGAAATAAAATAGGAGACATTAGTGCTATAAGAGTATATTTTTTTACAGATGAAAATTTGATTCCAGGATTCCCTCTGAGGGCAAAGCTCCAAGTATACCTACTAGCAGAACTTTCAAATAGGAGACCATTCTATAAAGGATTAAAATCTCTTTCCCCCCATAAAATACATACCTACTACTTTGCTACCTTTATCATAAAATTTATAGATTGTCCCAGATTTTTAAAAAAGAACTTTATATCTCTGCAATCTAAATACTACCCAAACATACAAATACAACAGAGAAAACTTGTGTTTTAAATTCACATATTTTATGTTTATGGGAGCATTTTCGGGGTTTGGAAATTTCCTGCAGTATCCGTATCGATTTCGTCTAGACTCTCGCTTTTACTATTTGCCTTTCGCTGTGCTTTTATGTTCACCGTCATTAAAAAGTTTCTAAACCTTGCATCTATTAGGCAGCAGACGTTTTTGTTGTATACCCATGTAGGTATACATATATCCTGTATCCGGTGTGCCTTTTGCATCCCATTATTATTATTATTATTATTATTATTATTATTATTATTTTTTCTTCCCTTATTTTTCGCTTCTTGTAGTTAGCGGCGATAGCACTTTAAATGCCCCGGTTTCCAAGAAATCGCTGAAGCCAAGCAACGTTACTGGGGTTTTACGGCCCCACAGGCTGGGTTCTGGGTTAGTGTGAGTAGGCGGATAGTATGTCGCCTGTCGCCAAATGGAGGGTAAAACCCTCCATGTGCTCAAATTCTTAAATCATTTATTTTAAGGAAAAATTCCATACCTCGGCTGGAATTGAACCCAAGCCCTCCTGTTTACCAGGCGAGCGTCTTGACCACTACACCACCGAGGCTCCTACTACACCAAGACACCACCGAGGCAGGACCAAACACATGTACGGTCATGGGACACTCTCATCCCATCTTTGATTTCTAGAAGATACTCATGATCCGATGAAGATAAAGATGATCTTATTTTATACACGTGGAGGATACAAGTTGAGTGGAAGAGGCAAGTGTCACACTTGAGTGAATATTTCATTATTTGCGACGTCCCGTCCGACACAAATGACACAAGTGGCGTAGGTCCGCTATAGTGCAGTAGTCCTTATCAAAAATGGACGCGGAACACAAGGGATCAAGAAGAGATCACCTTAACATAATAATAAAAGTCCGCTAGGCAGTGGAGTCAGATTACTAGCGCAGAGTCAACCCGCGCAGATGGACTTCAAATATTTATAATGCCCGGTACTCACTTTACGACTGTGTCACTGTGCGTGAATGGCGGGTATAAGATGGCGCGCCACCGGAAATCCGGAATCGGTCCTGGTCTCGAAAGTTTCCCGAAAGTAAAATGCATCTAAAAGAGCTAGCTCCATTTTTGCGGTTTGGCCTTGTGATTTTGCAGTTTGTCAAACCAAATTTAATAATGACACACTCTTCATTGACATTAAATCAATGGGCGCGATTATTACCTAAGGCAATTTCTGCCATCCATGGCTCCTGGTTACTATATGTCTCATTATAGGTGTTCGTAGTGAGAATCCGCTACTGAAGTACTGACTACTCCGTATGAATGAGCAAGGTAATACTATCAGGTAGTACCAACCATACCGAGCCTATCATACGGGTATAGCGTATGTTCCCAAACCAAGGACTATATTAGTCATCCGATCTTCAGTGCCGTCAGGCTAAAGAGAAGTTTTTAGCCAGTCTAGTTGGCTTGGAGGGCCGGATTTTATCCTTATGCTGGGGTTTACCAACTCGGGATTGAGATGAAACGAGGATTTCCCTATATGTACTTAATAGCCAGGTCAACCCCGGATTGAACTCAATCTTGAGACTATCCACGGTGGTACAACTCGACCTTAATGGATAAGGTTCGTTTTCAGAAAGGCCGGCTCTCACCTTTCACCTATCCTGTCTTCCTTCTCTCTTCTCCTTCAGGACGATAAGATCTATGAAAATGATAGAGACCTTCTATAGACTCTCTATCATTTTCATAGGTTTGATTTTTCAGGCGACTCCGCGCTACTGAAAGTCGCGCTCTCTGCTCCACTCTGTTTTTAGCCTAACTAGTTCTTCGGAAATTTGCTGTCAAAGTGGGTCACCACTGAGCCAGTAGTGTTTGGGAACGTCCACCTGCAGCTATGGAGGTCCTCGCCTCATTTCTTCGCAAGGAAGTCTGCCAAGGACCGCGCTACTGAAAGTCGCGCTCTCTGCTCCACTCTGTTTTTAGCCTAACGAGTTCTTCGGAAATTTGCTGTCAAAGTGGATCACCACTGAGCCAGTAGTGTTTGGGAACGTCCACCTGCAGCTATGGAGGTCCTCGCCTCATTTCTTCGCAAGGAAGTCTGCCAAGGACATTAGGACGATGGAGGAGGAAGGTGAATGGCAACACTGTAATAATTGACGTACGTAGTGCCTAACTAAACCATTAGACACTAGGCCGTAAGATTTTTTACGTGTCGGTTTATGTACATATTAAAGTCGGTTTTTTATAACAGATTTTTAGTCGTCATTAACAAATAATAATAATAATATATAAAAAAAACTTATAAATAAGTATCTAACAACAAAAATTCAATTCCTATGCATGTAATATACACAATGAAGTAGGGAGTAAGTACAAAACATAATCGGAGTAATCCATGTGTTTGAATTCCCTGCAACTTTAGTAACTTTAAAACTAGTGGTCATGGGTAAAAATTAAAATATTTCATACAAAACGATTTCATTCAAATGTACCTATCAACAATATTGGACACAACACATGTCTTGAACTTGTGCATGGATTCGAGGAAAGCGAGAAGACATGGCTCGGATGCTAACAAATTCTGCACTTCCCACATAGGGCGGGGTGAGGACCATTTGGTCGCAAGTAGGGAGTAAGTACAAAACATAATCGGAGTAATTAATCCATGTGTTTGAATTCCCTGCATCTTTAGTAACTTTAAAACTAGTGGTCATGGCTAAAAATTAAAATAGTTCATACAAAACGATTTCATTCAAATGTACCTATCAACAATATTGGACACAACACATGTCTTGAACTTGTGCATCGATTCGAGGAAAGCGAGAAGACATGGCTCGGATGCTAACAAATTCTGCACTTCCCACATAGGGCGGGGTGAGGACCATTTGGTCGCAAGAAAAGTCACACACTCCTGAATGTCTGGTGGGAATGGGTCCGATAGAAACCGGGTGAAGACTTCCTGTAGGGATTCGAATGAGATGAGAGGGTCAGGAGATTGGAGTTCCGAATCTTCGCAGAAACTGGGACAGTCCGATAACGCTTGCATACTCGGAGCTTTGCCCACAAGGCACAGGGCTTTACAGAATCCGAACACTGGCTCATCGGATTTGCACAGGTGGAACAACAGGTTCATGTAATTGGTTCGCTCATCGTCCACCTGAAATAGTTTGAATAGGAATCGCTTGAATTTCAACAACTTGGAAGATTCGTGGGTGGCAGGAATGTCACTCTCAAACCACAACATAGAACAGCTGAAGTCTCTCCAAGCTATGAGATCGTTCTGTTCATGATTATATCGACGGAACACCTGAGCCATGTTCATCAATTGGTGCCAGTTTGGATAAGGGATCTCGTAGGACTGAATGAGGAAGTCTCGCCAGCTGTATTTCAACGTGTTGCCAAATATCTCGTGAGCTATCGCTTGCATTGATTGTTCCGTCAATGTTTTCCAAGCCTCGGGAAGACAGTTCTTGTGCGTTTCTTCCGTCAGGAGATCTTGTAAAAGGAACACAAACGCTTTGTTCAAAATGTAACCATTCGGTGTAATGTTTTGAAATATCTGACGCAGATTTTCAATATGAGTCGGCGTTAATGAAGTGCTTTTCAACGTTAATAGACTTGATAAGGTGAGCGCATTACACGATTGTGACGGTAGTAGGAACAGGTTAGAGTCTATTATGAATGTGTCCTGGTGAAGCATGAGTCTCCGACATAGGGGAGTCTCTTCTTCAATAGCCATATTGATAATTGCACACAAACTGTTCACAGCAGAAATCTCATTTTGAAACCTCGTTTTACATATTTCAAATTGATCATTCAACAGCGATGAGTACCATAGTTCAAACTCTTCAACTTCAGATAAGAAGTTTCGTTGAATCAACTCTGTTCTCAATAATATTCGGGATGTTTCATCTGCCACTGCTGATTCCATTTGTTCACGAAGATCTTCTTGCATGCCAGAATATTTGGAATTGATTATATTACAAGCATTGATTTGTTCTTTGTAATATTCAAAAGTAGAGTTGATGCGATCAATCAGAAACTGAAAGGTTACAAGAAATCCATCTGCACTGACAAACTCAACACACTCCTGGATATCGAAATCCCCGTTGTCTACTTTGACGTCGATTTGTTTTTCTTCTATGTCTACTGGTTTCTGTAGTTCAGGAACTTTTTTCAACGATAGAAGATAATAGTCAGCGATGATTTGCATGGATTCCGTAAATCTACGCAGCTCTTCATTCATGATGCAAAGGTAAACTTTACACATGACATCCAAGTGATCAATAAACCAATCTGCATTTGCTAAGTCATGAGCAACCCTTTCTCTGATCATCTGAGCTTCATCACACATATCCCACAGCTGGTATTGTAACATGAACACTTTGTCATACAGCTCATTCTTCACATTCGCACAATTCCTTTGTTCCTTGGATAACCGGTTGAATTCTCTTTGAAAAGTGTCCACCGCTTGTTGTTTCTTGCTAGGTAAATTTTGAACATCAGCGAAAGACTTGTGAACATAAAGCCCAAACGAAATCATTTTGGAATTTTCTTTCCTCTTAAGGAAGAAATTCATTTCCAATATGGTCAAGTAGTCCGATTCCATTTTTTGCCATATTTTAGCTAAAGATGATAACATCTCAACGGGAGCATCAAAATCTGCATAGTGCTTGAAAAATATTTCACTTTGAACATCACTTCTTTCGTCTTCATATTCATACTCAGGCTCTACTTCATATGTAAGAGTATCTTTTGAGTAGGAAAATATGTATTTTTTGCTTTTATTAGATTCTTTGAAAACGCTCAACCCGCTGAAGTCCATGTTTTCAAAACTGCTCATCTCTATCATGGTTTCACTTTCTTTGTCATTTAAAATAAATCTTAGAATTGATAAAATATCCTCTTTATCCAAACCAGGTCCAGGGTTGTATTGGAATTCTTTGAACCGATTGTAGCGCTTATAAAACTTACAGACAGCGTTCTTTTCTCCATTCATGTCTGTCTCTTTGTCAGCAATAATGTCGATAAAATGAGAAATATAAGGGACGAATGGTTCTGTCTTCTTGTTTAAGTTTACTGTGAAAGGGACTAATTTCGATCTTGTACAATCTCCGAGATCTTCACTAATCATATTGCTTTTACTTTTCACAGGTACAAATTGGCCTCTCAAGTTTGATTCCAACTCACAAAGTTCAGTCATTGCATTTGGAAAATCCACTAGAACCCAGCCTCTCCACCCTGTTGCTCTCACCAGAAAACAAATGAGAGCTTGAACTATCAACTGGGCGTTGATTGGTTCACCCTGTATCACCTTTGTAGCCATACTCTTGCCAATCATAGCAGCAGAACAAATCTCGGCATAATTTGGTTCTGGTAAAACCGCTGGGGTTTGAGTTTCCTTGTTTGCAACTCGTTCGTGTTCTCCGTCTTCATTAAGTTCCCAAGTTTACTGTGAAAGGTACTAATTTTGATCTACAATCACCGAGATCTTCACTAACCATATTACTTTTACTTTTCACAGGTACAAATTGGCCTCTCAAGTTTGATTCCAACTCACAAAGTTCAGTCATTGCATTTGGAAAATCCACTAGAACCCAGCCTCTCCACCCTGTTGCTCTCACCAGAAAACAAATGAGAGCTTGAACTATCAACTGGGCGTTGATTGGTTCACCCTGTATCACCTTTGTAGCCATACTCTTGCCAATCATAGCAGCAGAACAAAGCTCGGCATAATTTGGTTCTGGTAAAACCGCTGGGGTTTGAGTTTCCTTGTTTGCAACTCGTTCGTGTTCTCCGTCTTCATTAAGTTCCATTTCACCACTGTCTATTGATTTTATTGATACTTCTCCATTGTTCTCGCTAGTGGACGAAAATCCAGCCATGGACCCTGAAGACTCCTTATACTCAGAAATACAGAAATTAATAAGATCCTCTACTATGATGAATAGAATTTGATTTGATTCTAAAAATGTCTTGAAGAATTTATGAAATTTGTCTGGGAGCCCGTGCAGACAATGAGCACTGATGAAATCAGGAATGAGCGGTTGGTTTGGAGGAATTGGTTTCGGAGATATTAAAATTAACAATTTGGTAACAACAAAACCAAGCGCATCTTGCAATGGTTTCGGTTCATCCGAGACCCAATCTCTTTGAAAGTACAAATAGTCTTCTAAATCGGCTTTTGCTAAAGATTTCATGTTTTGATTCAGATCTAGACAAGGCTCTGATCCCTGCTCCTCAGTTTTTTCAGATGGAATATCGAAATTCTCCAGCGTATAGTCATGTTCTATATCACACTGATTCTTTATGAATTCTTGTTTCCATTGATACCAGACAACGTCAGGAATTTGCACATTCCCATAAGAAGCTATTCTGTAAGCTAGACATATGAGATTGTATGTGATTTCATAACACCCATGTTCAATAACGCGAGCATTTATCTTTGCTTCTTCTGATTTCCTTTGTTTCTCAATTTCTTCTTCTCTGAGCAACATATTCTCTTCCATGAGGTTGTCATGTTCCTCACGCAACGCTTCTAAACAAGCTGCAGCTTTCTCATCTGCTATCTTATTCATAAGTTTCAAATTGTCTTGTAAAATTGCCTTTTGATGCTGTAGTGCTTCACCTATTTGTTTTTCATACTGGGACTCCTGAATCAAGTTCTCAACGAAATGATCCAGAAAATTTTCATCATCAACTAATCGAATTCCTTCAAATTCTTTTTCCACGGTCCCAATGGACAAGGTTCTCATAGGTTTTTCGATTTTATCAAATGTCTCAGTGTGCATCTTTTCAAACTGCTCTATATCTTGCATAACATTCTTCATTGGTTCGCAACGAAATTTTTGTTCCTTGCTTTTGCACACACAAACATCTCTGTCACGGTACTTACGACAAATTGTCCTCAATTGTTGCGAGACATAACTTCTCATGTCTGATTGCTCAGGGAACTTTTCATATGCAAATGGAACGCATATCCTTGAAGTGATCCGAAATTTTGGATGTTCCTTCTGAAATTTGTTTTTCCCACAGACTGTAAAATTCTCTAAATTCAGATACAGACCGTATAGAAACTTGAGCGCCACTGCATTGTTACCTTCTGCTATTCCGATCAAATCGGAGTCTTTGACGTCCAAACCAATCATACAAAAGCATTTCCTCAAAGCTAGCAAATTTTCATAGTGGGACGTCCCATCACAGGTGGATTGGTCAACTTTCAGACAAGGTTGTGGCGTGACACCATAGTATTCCAGTAACATCGATATTATTTGTCCATCTTGCAGGGCACATCCGACGCTAAGCTTGTCCTTCAGGACAATCCCGAGTTTTTCCTTCAGCCATTGTTCTATTGCTGTGTACATTGTTCCAAGTTTGTTCTCTGTACAACAAGATGGTAAAATTTGAACTAGTTTACCTAATTTTGTAAAATTTTACGTTCACATTTTTGGTGATATGCACTAAAAATCTGAAATCAGAAAGGGCCACTCTCTTAACACAGAAATCACTGGAGGTTGGTGATTCAAGCCCGAGTCCAATTCACGTAACAATATTCATCGAGATTCACCTATGGTGTTGGTGTGGGAGCCATATTTGTGACAAGCATTTAGGCAGGCTCGGCTTGCATTGATTTTCTCAGGAATTTATGAAAAATAACAAGGCTTTCAGGCCCATTTCAGTAAAAAATATCCGGACCCTACGTCATCGGGCACAAAGTGATTGACACCAATTGAGTGCAAATTCTCGAAACATGAAATCACGCTCCCGACTGTCATTTAGTCATCGCGAAATCGAAACCATGTTATGACTCGTTTCTGTTATCTTTTACAGATAAGAGTGATAAAGAAATACCACAATGTTTATGTTCTACATGTTAGTTCCGAGTCTCCTAGGGAAAACCTCGAAGTTACAAGTATGAGTATGTACTAGCGCTGCGCTAGTCAATATGGGTAATTACGTCCAGTACTTCGTGATGTGTTCCACTCTAAATTGTTTGAAATACAGTTATTCAAATGTAAAATTTCAGTAGTTGAACAGGTAGAGCTCTCAAACCATCCCCCCCCCCTCCCAATCTAAAGCTGTGTAAACACATAGTCGACACCATCTATCGATGGTTGATCGGCTAGGCGAATCTATGCTGTTGAGGCAGTGTACGGTTTCAGTCGACGGCATTGGCTGCGTGGACACAGCCTAACAAAGGGTTTGCTATATTTACCCATAAGCTGACGTAAATCCATCACTTCAGAAACTCAGTATATTAGTCACATGATACCTATAGTCAACAAATCAACACAAAGGACAAGTACAAACCTCTACTGCTAAGCCATTACCAATCCAATTCCAAATACGACGAACAAATCAATCCTTCATCTGTCTCAGAAAGTCAGAACAAATTAGATAACTTCATTTAAAAGTTGAAGAATGCCAAGGGGGGAATGAAAGTTAGTAATTAGCTCAATAGCACAACTTTCACAACTTTCTCCTCAGGGGTTGGATGGAAGAGAATGCCCTAGGCATTAATCCCGCCCCTGAGTTAGAATTTTTCAATATATTTTTTTTTTTATTATTTTTCTTTCTTTATTCAATTTTCTTTTTCATTTGTTAATTTATCAGTTTGTTATTTTGTTTCTTGTACCTCTTTGTAAATATTGTAAAGTTCTAATAAAGAGTTATATAATAATAATAATAATAATAATACTTTATACTTACGGACTGGAGTGCTTTCAGTCTATCCTTGATCATGGCGAAAGGGAATTTGGGCACAGGGCTTGAAGATTAGAGCAGCTACATAAATTCAGTCAAAAACTTTAGGGATTGAATATTAGAGCAGATTTGGCATGCAACGGACCTAGCACAACTTTCTCCCTCAAATCGGATGAGATAAAGAAATGAATGAGAAGGTTGAGAGGACATCTTCTCTTAGATTTTTTTTTTTTTTTTTTTTTTTTTTTAAAAGGTTTTGACAGAGGGAACTGTAACTGTTATGGTCTTATCGTCCCGAAATCGAAGAGAGAAGGAAGACAGGATAGGAGAAAGCCAGCCGTTCCGAGAACGAACATTATTCCATCAGGATAAAATCCGCCCCGGGCGGGAATCGAACCCGCGGCCTAGCGCTTACACTTACAAGGCAGACGCACTACCAACTAAGCTAACTAGGCTGGCATAGAACTCTTAGATAATGGAATGAGAGAAAGTAAAGATCGCCAAATTCTGTAGAGATAATACCTAACCTAGGCCAGATGGACAGAAAGAAATGGACAGATTAAGTGTGGCGTTTGTCAGTTAGCTTGGAGGGTAGCGCCCATGCCTCGTAAGCGCTAGGTCGCGGGTTCGATTCTCGCCCAGGACGGACTTTTAAAGAGATAAGGTTCGTTCTAGGAGAGGCTAACTGTCTCCTATCCTGTCCTCCTTTCTTTGCTTTAGGGACGATGAGACCTTAGCAGTTATAGTTCCCTATCTTACCTCTAAAAAAAAAAAAAAAAATGCATGTCCATTGTCCACCTATCAAATGAAATATAGGTACAGTCTTCTATATCAATAAGAGTTTAAATTTAAACTAGAAAAAAAAACAAGTGACTTTGGTTTTGGCCTTCAAGTGCGAGATAACTAGCCAATCAGGTGGCAAGAACTAAGGACCTTACTTGGTCACTGATCTTGGTCGTTGGTCTAGGCAAGTTGTGTATTTCGGTCAAATAATCTCGTGACGATTACAGAATTCGCTCCACACCCTGAACTAATGCAATAATTATTTAATAATGGGTAAAATAATAACTTATAGGTCTACCGGAGAATTCTGAGGCCTTGAAATGGTTTATAGTGATAAAAAAATGGGAACTATTTCATTTACTTGGATTTTTTTTTCTCATACGCTACTTAGGTATATTATAAGTTGGGAGAATAGGTAATAGAACATTTTTAAAAATGTTGGTCCTTTTTGATCCCTCCGTCCCTCACTCTTGACTTCCTATCTCTCCCTCCCCACCAAATCACTCAGGGACTGACTCACCTCTCATCACTCACTCCACGCTAAATTCAACACGCTATCATGCTATGGTTAGTAATTACCACGCTAGATACTATCAATAGGTAGCCGAATACCCCTACGATAGATGGTAAGTTACCATTTCGCATGGTAAGTTTTACCATTAACCCATGCCAATGAATGGTGAGTTACCATGGGGCAAGCATTTAGGTAGGCTCGGCTTGCATTGATTTTCTCAGGAACTTATGAAAAATAACAAGGCTTTCAGCCCAATTTATTAAAAATATCCGAACCCTACGTCATCGCGCACAAAGTGATCGACACCAATTGAGTGCAAATTCTCGAAACATGAAATCACGCTCCCGACAGTTATTTAGTCATCGCGAAATCGAAACCATGTTATGACTCGTTTCTGTTATCTTTTACAGATAAGAGTGATAAAGAAATACCACAATGTTTATGTTAGTTCCGAGTCTCCCAGGGAAAACCTCGAAGTTGCAAGTATGTACTAGCGCTGCGCTAGTCAATATGGGTTATTACGTCCATTACTTCCACTCTAAATTGTTTGAAATACAGTACAGTCATTCAAATGTAAAATTTCAGTAGTTGAACAGGTAGAGCTCTCAAACCATCCCCCCCCCCCCCCTCCCAACTAAAGGCCGGTAAAAACAAAATCGCCACCAGCCTC